>NW_026973159.1:0-49553 GCF_036711695.1 Zophobas morio | reverse complement strand
AATTATAAAAAAGTATAAATGGTATCACCCTTAAAATAGATTTGTAGCAAGTAAAGTAAGTTTGACTTAATATAGTCAATGCTATATATTTATTAGCATATCAATAGTAATACTCAATGGAAGTATTCACGTGATAGAAAATTTACGAGCTATTAATTTTCAGTATATGTCTTATTAGTATCTAAAAAAAAGTTATCTTCTAAAGATTTCCTCTGAAGGCCCTTGAGAAATCCATGGCGGTGGATATCCAGCCCCGCCATAGACGACCATACTTAGTGAATAACCCACGTGACTTTTACAAGTTCCCATCATCTGCATTTTTATAAAAACTATTTTTGAGCTGCTCCGAAGCTTCACAATTATTATAAATAATTTATATTCCTAAATTTTTTTCTTTAGTACGTTCCCCTTAACCACGTGGGTTAAGCTATTAAAGAAACATATATTACTTCGCTTACACGTGACTCTATAATGCCGCCGAGTTTTTTGGCCAATAAAATTTCTAATAAATCTTCTCACAATCACTACCACAACCCAACTCAATTTGATTTCAAGTAAATTCATTAAAACTAATGACAAATGGTGCATTACTTTTTCTCACTATTCTAGAAGTTGTCCGGGTTTTTTATTTCTAGCTCTGCAATTGGTTCCACACATAAAAAATAAAAAATACAAGAAGTTATAAAAATATGAAAAATGTAGAAAATAATAATAAAAGTTTGCAAAATTCAAATGCTAGTAGTTACTAAAGTATAAAAAAGTAAAGTAGGAAAGATAAACTTTAAAAATAAAAAATAAAATATTTACTTTACAAATTCTTCTAAACGGCAAATTCCCAACAGTTGTCAATGGCGCCAAAAAAGTTTTCCCAGAAATGTCAATCTTCTTTTTTTCTGAATTTCTATCAAAGAAAAATTTAGTACAAGAAAATGTTTAGATGTATAAATTTTGATATATAACTCAATAAAATTCATATATTAAAATGATTGTGACATAAAAATAATATTATAAACTATAACATTAATCTTTTCCTAAATTTTCCACTACAACCATGTTTTTTCTTAATAGTAAACATCAGTTTAAATTTTTTATAAATAAAACAAAAAATAAAGTAATTTTTTTATAAGAATATAATAAAAATAATACTGTAATACAAAAAGCTAATTATTACTAGTGAAGCAGTAAGAGAAGTTATAATAAAAAAAACGATAAACCTTAAAGGCTGAAAAACATCCGCAGAGTTATTTAATCTTTCTTTTAACCAATCACCGTTGAAGGCTTCCTCCTTGCATTCCTCAAGAACTCCGCTTTCACTAAAACCCTCTTCTGCTTATTTTTGTTATTATCGTTTAAAATATAATAAAAAATAATGATAAAAACTTTAAATTTCCTTTTTTTATCGCTTGAAGTATTTTAGCAGAACTTTCAAAATTGTAACGACGCGTTCGAAGCAAACTTTGAACTTCAAAGGTAATCAAATTTTTAACGTCAGGCGGTTTCACAGAAAAACCTTTTTCTTAAAAGATATATTCATAATAATAAATATACTTATGAGTAGTAATAATAATAACTTTCTTCTATTAATGTTTCATTCTCAGAATGAGAAGAATAAAACCTGCATGAAAGGCCAAACGGGCAATTCCCTTTTTGAAATATAATAACAAGCAAAGTTATGCATATATATACTATTATGGAACGTTGCAAAAATAAATTATAAGAAACTTTAGATATATAGTAAGGAAGTTTCAAAAAGTTGGATAAAAAGGTTTTTCTTATAAAAAGTGTAACTTTACACATTAAGAGTTATAATAATAGGTTTAAAATACTATAGAACACCGTATAGGCCAATGCTGGGGCATAGGCCCTCGAGGTCTTCTGGCTTCTCCGCGAAGAATCTTTCAATGCTGTGTTCAAACTTGCAAGCGGGAAGCGTGCAGGTCTGCGGGCAATAAAAGTTTCTTTACAAACTTTTCGATATAATTATGAATTATATAAGAGAGAAACCTACTTTTTTTGAATATTTTAAAAAATTATAGATCCTTTTTCAAGAAAAGTATTGATAATTAAAAATAATTTTAAACCGGCCGTGTGGAAATTTAAACAAATAAGTCGATTAAAAAACTTCCGCGCATTTAGAAGACGCTAATTGGTTAACAAAGTTTAATATTTTTTCCTGCCAATAATAATAAACTACTAGCCCGTTTACTAAATATGATTGGTGCTGATTAACAAAGAAAATAAAAAAGTGAACTTAAATAGGCTTTCCACGAATAAAAAGGAAAAAGCTTTCACTTTTCCTTAATAATTAAATGATTTTACCAGTAAATATATTATTTCGCACCTGCTTTAGCCTACTATACTCTATAATCTACAGTTAAAAATTTTACTAAGTTTATTCAGAAAATCAGTTATTATTAGCAAAGTTCTAATAAAGAGTTACGACAATTTTAGAATACAGAAAATAACGATAGAAAAAGTATTACTAAAACTGAAGGGATCATTAAGATGTAAATATAAAAATTAATTTCATATAAGTAAAACTCAAGCACTGTAAAAGTAACAAACTATAACAAAAACGTAATTTTTAAGGATTAAAACATATATAAATATATAAAAATAAATTAGTATAAATTACACTAAAGACCGACTAAGATTAACGGGAAAAAAAGTAAAAAAAAAAAATTTATAAAAATTTAATATGTGAAAGTTACTTTTCCTCTCGAAACAGAGTTGCAAAGTTGTTCGTTTTTAGCAATCTTGGTGAATCCGACCCTTTTATATTTTCATAGTTGTTAATAATACATATTATACACTTATGTTTATATTTATCAAGGTTTAATTCTATTTTACAAATTAATGTTTATTAATATTGTTTTAAAATACCTCCTAAAAAAAAAGAATAAACTTATAGTATTTGACATATTCCAGTATAAAACCTCTTTTTATTTTGACCGCGTAGTCGCTCACTAAGATATACACATTCTTCAGGAGAGAACTCAGACTAATAAAAAAGTTTTTTTACACTACGAATTTATATTATTATCAATAAGCTTATTATATACCTGTGAAAGATATTCAACTTTAACTTTAACTACACCTTTATGTATATTTACGGAGTCAGAACTTAAAAATTTATCTAAGACCGGTTCCTTCGAAACATCTGAATCTTATAAATATAAATTTGAATGATTCACAATAATAATAACTAAAAGTTCACCTCGACCAACTTCTCTCTCCATCTCTAAGCGTTATATAAATTTAAGATTTCTTTTGTTTTTTATAATTTAAAAACTGAAGCCTCTGTGAATGTAACAGCAAGAAGCCTAAGTACTTAAATTAAAGCTTTGTACCGACTTTTTTACTTTACTTAAGTCTAATATTAATCAAAATTATAAACAACTGAGTAACTGCTAATTAAGTTAAGCCAAGAAGAATTTAACAAAAGATACATAAATGATTAAGGAGCTTACAGGAAATTAGTTCGATTTTCTATATTTTCTATAATGCTGTTCACGCTTTCCGGTCCGGATCACGTGGTACATATAAAAACAATTTGTAAAACATGAAAAACCGGTAAGGGCAGCAACTAATGCGCTTTACCCTAGACTATGTGGCAAGACCAAGCTTTCTCTGCAAAGAAACGGGAATAGTATATGGCTTACATCCAGCCAATAACGACATGCGCTTCTGCTGCCTGGTCCTATACTCCACCTGCAATAGGCGTCGGCACCTCAATTGTAACAAAACAAATGCAACGCAAAGGCTCTTAACGACAGGTAAGTTAGGCACTAATCAGCTCATGGTGAGAGAATTTATTTATGAGTCAATGGACGCGGCACGTTATCCCCGCCTACGTGACGAGAATAAGCGCTAGTTTCGGTTAGTTAATGTCAAGTAAATAATGACACCTTGTCGATTGAAAGCTATTTTGTAATAAGTATGCTATCACTACTGATTGAGAGCTCGAGTATTCGAAGTTTTTTGACTCGATCGAGAACAGGAACTGTCATTTATAAATAAATAAATAAAAAAACCTGTAATAGCCACGAAGAAAGTAGAAATCCTCAGGAGTTTCTGTGGGCAGTGAGCTGAGTGAGTAACACGCTTTTTCGATTGTAATTAAAGGGGGAGATATTGCATACAGAAAGATTAAAAAGACAACAAAAGTGAACTCTCCTGCGGTTTTTTATAGGCTGCAAGTTTAGCGAGTGACAAGGTATCGTAGACCTCTGGTGGAATTTCACATGCATATAGTGCAAAACAATAATGAAAGCAGAGACCCGGAGGAACCTTAGTGAACAGCGGGTTGAGTGAGTGGCAACGCATGGTGGATGTGAACTCGACAGGCACTCTTATTAACGACTAGGGGGCTTCCTTCTAGCTGTTTAGAAAGCGAATTTGGTAAAAATTGAAGCTTTGCTGGCCACTAAAAACATGCAGCAGACGATCCAGACTTGCTCACTTTGATAACGGATTTCGCGTATATGAGTAATATTCCACGCAATTAACAAAAATCGACCTCCATGACTAAAAGTTAATAAAATTGATAGTCAAAAAGCACGTGTTTGGAACTAAGCTTGCCAATTTTAACATAAAAACGTTAAAAAAAACACATGGCTTCAAGTTTTTATAAGAAATTGTCTTATTGAAGTAAGCGACCAAGCAACTTTGTTTATTTCTAGATTAAAGGGAAGGTATATACTCGATCTTAATTAATCATTACAAAAAGCGGGAAAAAAAAACTAGTGAGTATACTCGCTTTTTATTATTTAATGTATATAATAAAAGGTTTATATCTAGATTTTTATTAATATATATCTTTCTTTAGGCTGTTTTGTTACTCGTTTCTTTTTTATTAGTTTATTAGCCAATTAGCAGGCCAGAGGGAAAAGCAAAGATATTATCGAAATAACGGTAACCCGTGCATCTGTTTTTTTTTATTATCTTAATAAGTACAGTTGGAAACTACTACTTAGTAAACTTTTACAATGTTACTTTACTGGACTTAATAAAAGAAAACCATTTCTCTGAACCGTTGATTAAAACAGTTTCGAATTTATATAACAATTAGATTGTAGTTTATTAAATTAACAAGCATCTACAGAATTAAAAAACTAATACAGTGCAAAGTAAAGCGGAAAAAATTTATTTTTGATAACTAAAGTGGATATTTTTTCTTTGGAAGCCTCGAAAATTAGCAAACTTACTGATACCTTAATTTTGCTGTTTGCTTCTCGGGTGGATAAACTTACCTACAGCTTACTAGGAATTTCAAAATAGCTCTTTTTGCATATAATTTTATTTGATTTTCTTAAATCGAAAGTAGGTTAAATAATGTTTTTAATTTTTTTCTTACTACTTTGACTCTCGTCTTCGTAGACTCTCAGCTCCCTTCCAGTAACCTATTTAATCCAAAAAACAATAGGTATAAGGCGTTGACCTTTTTATTAAAGCGTTACTTGTTCTAAGAAACCCAGAAAAATTTTGCGTCAAGGTTATACCTAGAAGATTGCTATTAGTTGCTCTAATTAAACATAAAAATATTAGCCAGCTATAATTCTCCTAGTAAACTCCATAACTTTTTAACCCTAGGTTTCTTATATACGCGATGTGATCTAACTCTTTTCCTACAGGGCATGACACCTGTCTTTGCAGCCTTTAAGCAATAATTGTTACGCAAATTACGCATCGTGCGTTCTTTAAGTAACTAATAAAAACCGCACTGATAACTTTTTGGCTGCAATTATTTCATGAAAAACTTTTTATTAAGTTACTGCAATATAAAAAAACATATATACGATGTTTTTATTGCCAATCTACTGCTATGAAAACAAGTATATAATCATAACCAGAATGAAGTAGCCTTTTGTAACTAAAGCAAAAGCACTTTCTTTTAAGGAGTGGGCGGCCCCTGAAAAACTTAATTTATCTACTAGTACATTTTTTAAACTTTCTTTGAGAGGATAGTTGCCGATTTTAGGATCTCTTTCAGTACTATCGTTTTCTTTTTGTTCCTGCTGATTAGTGGCATCCAGACGAAGCTTAGGTTCAGGGGTACCAGCATTATCTGGATTGACTCGGTGTCCGTGGGGAACATCTTGTCTTTTTGGATATTCCTTCAACTCCATAGGAATTTCATTATTTGCAATTCGGTAGTTTGTGTATTCGATAGGATCTTCGTCGATCTCTTTAGGAAGTTTTCCGCCATCCTTTGCTTTATAGCAATTTTCAAATGAAAATGAGCTGAAAATCACGGTTTTTTCATCGTATGTACAGTGGGAAAACACAGATTGGTCAGAAAACCCAGAACGCAGACCAATTATAAGCCTTACTATCGCGCAGCAGGAAAACTGCAGGGTGGGGGTTAAAACCCTGGAAAAAATAGTTGTCATTTGCGATAAATTTTTTTACTTTCTAAATTTAGTACAAGTTTCTCAGATCAAAAGTAGAGAGGAATGCATTAGGGGGGATATGCGTTATTGGATTTGTATGTAAAATCCTAAGCAAAGTTGAAGAAGAATAAAAATTTTACTGAATATCTTAAGTAAAGAAGAGTGAGCGGAAGGCTTACAACTCGTTCAAATGGGGAGAATGTGTAAAAGTGACCGGTGGAATTCTCGTTAGCAGATTAGAAGAGAGTTGTCTGAAAAGAGTTTTTAGTAAAAAAAAACAACGACGTTCAAAATATAAGGTAAAAAAACTCACAATGTAAGTAAGGATAAGAGGCCTAAAAAACTATATTCGTTTAGCTCGGTGAGGCCGTTATCATTCAAGTATCTATTGTGAAAAACTGTTACACTAATAATAAATAAATAAGCAAGTTATTGAAAAAAGTATTCGAGAAAAAACTGAAGTCAAAGATTAAAACTCACAAGTGTTCCAAGTTCTCAAGACCTAAAAAGGCCCCGTCTCCAATTGAAGAGATGTTATTATGAGAAAGCTCCCTTAAAAAACAACCGAGCCGTCAATAATAGATAATAAACTGAGATCTTTTTTAAAAAATATTTACAAGTAATTTAACTGGTTAGAGCCAGCAAACATTCTTGGGGGGAGTACTGTTAAACAATTCTGAAGCAATTTACTAAGTTGTTTAATAGAAATTTATTATTATTAACATAAAAAAATAGTCTATTAGGGTAGAAAAAAAAGAAATTAAGGGGGAAGTGTACATAAGCCAAAGTAGTCGTATTATAGAAGGAAAGCTAAATAACTAGAGATCTATTATATATGTATTTAGTAACACAAATTTCATCATGTAAGCAAAAAAACAATATTACAGTGTTCGTAAGGAAGAAAGATGACGAAATGCATTTAATTCAATAGAACTTATACAATTTGCTTTCAGTTCCCTATAATAACAAAATTAAAAGTGCACTCAAATAATACTGAAAATTTTGCTTGCCCTGTATAAACGCTTATATACGAATTTTACAAAAGTATATAGAAATTGGACGTACAGAGAAGTTAAGCTAAATAGTCCGCGAAAATCATCTTTTCCAATAAAACTGACTTTATTTTTATTGAGATAACTAAAAGAAAATTCATATAAGTCAGTTATAAAAAATGGGGGACAATAACTATTAATATATTTCCTAAAGTTAAAATGATAATTACTTTACTATTTTTTAATGACCTATAGTTTAACTCAAATTATAAGTAAAAACTACTTACAGATACTGCAAACTATTAAGAGTTGAAAAAAGGCCTCCTTCAATAGTTTGAAGCTCATTGGAAGACAGCCACCTTTTAATAAAAATTTCATATATATATATAAAAACTTAACGGTTCGATCGTACAAAAGCCGTAAAGCTGTAGTCCTTGAAAAAATTTTTGGCGGGAGAGAAGTTAATCCATTATTTTGCATGTATCTTAAAAGATATTATAAGTTAATGAAATAACGCCTTAAAACAAAAAGTCTTTACAAAAATAACGTTTTAAAAAAATGTTTTAAGATTATATTCAAATTTGTGAAAAATTAATGTTCTAACATGCTTGTGAGATGAATGAAATCATTGAAAGCATTCTCTTCGATTTTTTTAATATTTCCTTGGATATTCCTTAATATTAATATAAATAATTAAGTATCAATCTTAAATACAAAAAAATTTAAGGATATATATATTAGCAAAGTATTTTACTTTAACGGACGCAGCTATTAATCAATAAAAGATATACATGTACGGAGCCACTCTATGATAAGGGCATATCGTCAAACCAACCCGACTTTAACGTAAAGTATACGTATGCTTTCTTGTTAAGGCTACTTTTTACTTTGCATACCCGTGTACTCTATTTCTAACCACTATAGCTACCGTTAATATATAGTTCACCACTCATAAGTTAAGACTTTTTACTAACGCTTAAGCTAATTTTTTTTAAAGGTAAAGTAAATTGTTAATAACAAAACAGTTTTAATATATATCGCTAAGCTTTTTTTGCAAACAAAAAAATAAACTAAGTAGGTAAAAAATATTTATAATAAACTTACAATACAGATGAATTTGTAATCCCTAAAAAGTTGCTGTGAGTAATAGTACATGGCTTATAATTCTTTAGAGTGCTAAGTGAGGTCAATTGGTATATGTTAATGCAAGTAAATTCTTAGTAAACTAGAAAAACTCTTAAAGCATTACCAAAGTATCAAGATTACATAACTTACAAGACGCAGTCCCCTTCTGGACAACCGTTATTTAGCAAGGTGCACTCAGGAAGCGGTTCATCGCCCAGAACTATCCCCACGGAAAAAAGTGTAAAAACTAAAACTAATAACCAGTGACCACACATATTCGTAACAGCCCAGTTTAGGCTCCAGCCGACTATTCATCACCTAAATTTGCAAATAAAAAATACATCACGCAAACTATAATAGAAAACCACTAAATTCTGGCTAGATCTTGATGTAGCATTTTTTTCGGTAAGTTACCACCGTTTAATGACACTGACTGTAAATTGGTAAAGTTCCCAAGCTGTTTGCTCTTTTATAGACTGCAGATAATACCTAATTTTTGCGTTGTTTAATAACACTCAGATTAATCATGAAATTGTTTATATCGCTTATAAATTTTATTTTATTATAAAAAATAGCATCTTTAATATTAATGTTACCAAAATTATTCATCTTAAAAAGTTAAACTAGTATTTGTGTTTTTATACAGTAAAATAATTTTAACAGGTTTATAATGGTGTCTGCCCTTTTTTTATTTTCCCTTAACCAGGTTCTGTTGATTCTTTTGTAATTTACATGTCACTTTTTAATTAGAAACTCACGCCTGCTTTGTCTTGGGTAAAAATAAGCGTTTTAAAAGTCAGGTTTCCTGTGCTTTTTGCTCTACATAAGCAATGGTACTTTTTAATTGGTCATTTTTTGTTAATGGTTAGTGCGGTAAGGTGAAAAGCAGTAGTTTTTTGTTTTTTTTATTTAAGATATTTTTCTATTTTTTTTTATTTTGCATTATTTTTATATGTATGAGAACAATTCGTTTTTGTTAATGGTTAGTGTGGTTAGGTGAAGGGTAGTGGTTCTTTGCTTTTTGTCATTTAAAATATTTTACTTTTTTTTTACTTTGCATTATTTTTATATGATGGTAACAATTCGTTCAAGTTTTATTTTCACCTATTGAGTTTAAAAGTTACCAGGTTCCCTTGCTCACATTTAAAGTGTCAAGTGCTTTTCTTTGAACCTCGCGACAGTCACTAAAGCCTTTTTTAGCAAATAACTTAACTTTTAACGTTTATCAGCTCAAGTATAAGAGAATTCTTATTGTGGAGCTAGCCGTCTATCTTATTATGTCTTATCTTTTATATGCACATTCAAATTTTCTGTTTTTCAGTCTTTTTAAAAACCATGAAACTTTTTAAAACTTAAACTACGAAAATAGGAGCTCAGGCCTTTCTGGGCAGTTATAATGCATAACAGGGCTAACTTGTAGTGGTTTGTCGCTTATTTTATATATATACATCTGCATACAATGATCTGATCGTGTGGTCTTTTAGGATAGTTTTTATCTTGCAAACGTAATTGGTTTTTTATAATAGGGGTTATCACGATTACATATTCATAATGCTAGTAATAAACATGTACAGTGTGTATTTTTTACAGGATTTAATAACTATTTTTTAAGGGTTTTAAGATATTAAAAGAAGGCAACTTTTTATAATAATGTAGAACCCTGTGCTCTTTCGTTACTAAAAGTTTAATTGGGTTTGCGTTGCAATGTTGTAAAATGGAGGGAAGTGGCGTATTTCTAAGTCTAAGTCTTTTAGTTTTAGCAAACATAGCGCTAGTAGATAAAAGCTTTCGTTGTCTTTACAATTACTTTATAGTTTTAATGTAATAAAGGTACCGTAAACTCTTAAGCTAAACTACATGTAATTCTTCGGTATGTGTTTTATAATGGGGCTAACCACAATAAAAGCGGTGGAGCGGTATAAATACAACCGAGGCTTTTATAACACTGACTATTTTATTCAATATGCAGTACTCCACTATACATTAAACGTTGTCGAACTCCTTTAAAGTAGAACTTTTATAAAACACTCCACGGTAAAGTCACTCACATTCTTAGAGGCTGCCAAAAATAAAACCTATTTACTCAGTAGAGCAATGATGTTGGTTCTAAGATCTGTCTTCGTGAAGGACATTTTTTAGTCAATTAAAAAAATATCTATCATTACTGTATCTGTTCTTTGTTTCTCCTCAAACCTCAATGCTCTATATAATGTACTCCCTTTTAAAAGGCCAATTGATAAACACTCTTTTTAGTGAATAAAAGCCCGAATTTAAAGTCTATAGCAAAAATTAATATCATTTATAAAAACAGTTGTATTTTATTAGACGCATACATAAAGATAGAGTTATTTCAATAATTGTAAATCAAACAGCAATAATGCAAAAACAAAATATTTTTCAATGAAATATAAAATATTCCCCTTTACAGTCGTGGCAAATGTTGCAAGATTAACATGCAATTTAGTATACTTTTTTTTAGCGTCGTGATAAACCAGCTAATAGTTCCTCAAATATTGCTCTATTATCAAATCAGGCAAGTTGATTACAATAACTAATTAAGAGCGTTATAAATGCTCGCAAGAATGCCAAACCGCGGAGAATTTTTAAACCTAACCAAATAACTATAAAGTTTTTAGCAAATAGATAACTTAATAGACTATAAAACTTTATGCAATATTCAGGTTTTTACAACATTCTGTATTTTAACTACTCCGCAAATAACCAAAAAGGAAAATTGTTCAAACTAGAAAATTATAATTTTTCTCTACAAATCAATGTGTTGGCGTCAACTTCATTGTTATGCGACAGGTTCTCATTAAATACTAATAAACTGGCGACTATAGTACTTGCTCTATTATGTTTTAGCAGTACTTTTATAAAACTTATGCCCCAGGGTAAAAAAATGTTTTAAAAAGATACTTTTTTATATTTTCTTATAGAAAGAACTATTACTTTAAGTTTCCTATTAAATATATTAATATAAAAAAATTAAACAATTTAAAGAAACGGTAATTCAAATAGTCATATAAGTATATTAAATATTATAAGTTTGCTTATAAAAACGGTACTTGCAAGTGTAATGCTGTACAGTTGTAAGCTGCTAAATAGAAAACTATCGCATATCAGTAACCTACGAGTGACTTACGGACAAAAGGACAAGTCAAAAACAGTGACAGGGTAGCCTTGTCAATTAGTAAGCAGTGCACTACACAGAATGTGTACCAGTTATTACATACACGCTTTCTTAAAGCTTCATAGTAAAAACATGTAGCTTAACCTAAAAGGTAAATATAAAGTCGGTAAATTTACGGGCACTTGGCTAAAAAAAACAGTAAAGTGGCTACCTTTTATAACTGACTTCTCTTTTTAAGTCATGTCGTTATCTAAATAACTATCATACACCGAGAGATAAATCGGGTTTACAAGACACATACGAGGTGTTCATAGCTCTTCAATTTTTTAAATTTTTACTGTAAGCATCTTAATAGCAAAGGTGTCTACTGAAACTTCAAGCTAACTATAGAATAATTTTTAAAGGAAAATTAGGTGTTCACAATTATAAATTGCATTAAAAGTTTGAAGGAAGTTAGGCGACAACTTGTGTTGCTAACAGGAGCATAACTTTCGATTTTTTTTTCAAGTTATAAATGATAGGTTTCACCACATTACACTGGGATATCTTATTTAAAGCTTCATTAAAGGCATTGCTTTTTACTTCAAGTTTCTGCCGATAGTGCCCTAAAGATACAAGCTCTGTCAAGAAGAAATAACTTCAAGAAGTATTGGCGTTCAGTATGCTCATACCAAAAAGGTTCAATGGGTTTAGTGAGTAAAGTTTTTCCTTCTATGTAGGTATCCCTTTAATATACTGTAGGACTCAAATATAATAACAATATATTTGTATAATACTCAAGTTCTCGTTGCCTCTCAAGAGTAAGAATTAATGGTAAAGGTTAGATAGGGAATAAGGGCGAGCAAGGTGAATTCTGGATAGGAAAGTTTAATGTTATGAAAATGTGAGTCCCAGCTCCATCGCTTCTATAGGTTATGCTCTCTAACACTAATTAGATTAGGGTGGTTATTTTCCATTTTAGGTCAATAATTTTAAAAGTACATACACCATTTACACGTCCGAGGAGAAACCTGAGTTGTCCTTATTTTCTTCATGGTCTGGGCCCTTTCTTGCTAGGCTCTTTTCTGATCTGTTCTTCTCATATTATCTGTTTATTATGTTCTAGTGATCTTTTTTTCTGTTTGTGTTTTTTTAGTCTGCCCGTTTTGTCGTTCTTCTATACTGTTTGTTTCTTTCATTGTCTCATATTTAATAAAGTTGTACACGTTCTTTATCTAATAAATATTCTTTTCATACACACAACGCCCAGTCATCATAGAAGTGGCGTTACATTTGGTGCGTTACAGAAAAGTCCAGTTAATCGCCTTAGACGGTCTAGCGTTTTTAGCTCGCGTATAAGTCTGCGGACTCAAGAAATCCAAAAGTAATTAGAAAACCTAACAAAATTTTTCTTGGTGCAAAGAATTAATTAAAAAAGGAACATTTTGGAATTTTAAAATATTTTCTTAGAGAGGATTAATTTAAGTGGTTGCAATAACAAGATAAGGCATGGTCTACTATTATACGCATAATTAATAAAATTTGTAGACCCACATATTTTTTAAATCAAACAAAAAGACGTGCTCTGCCGGCACTAAAAAGACCCGAAAAGATGGTTGCTTTGAGAACTTCGATATTTATACAGGGAATAGGTCAGTAAATAGCACTTAGACCAAGTAACTAGCGGTTTATTATAAAAAGTGCTCACAAAGCTCGTTAGGTTTATTAAATAGCGAGTATTTTAAGAACATAAAGAAGGAAAAAGAGTTACAGAATACAGTCATTAGCATTAAATACATTTAACTACTTTAATAAATATGCAGTTAAACTTTTAAAACACTAATAAGGTGCCCTTGAGAAAAGGTTTAAATAGAAAAAACAAGGCCTTTAAAGCCGGTAAAAAAGATTACGTACTCAATACTAAGGAAAGTAGTGACTGAGCGCATTGTTTAATAATTTGATTATAATACACATGCTGGAAAAAAAAAAAAAAGTTAAAAAAAAACGGTGGGGCAGTAAGCGGTAGGTGTATCTAAAATAAATGCATAAAGGTTGCGAGAGCTTATTGAGATATGGTTGGGCAGAAGCGTAAAACTTATTTAGAAATTGACGCTACCAAAGGTGGGCTAAACCTATTAACACAAATAGGGACAAAAAATTTATAGTAGATATAGTAGAGATGAAATATAATTAAAAAAATGTAATAGCAAGGTGGATTATATATCAAAAGATATCAATAGGTCAAAAAATTACGGAAGGAGTCATATTAACGATGGAAAAGGGACTGGCTACGAATAAGTTCTATAGTTATTAAAGTATGGTAGCTCGAAAAGATTTTTTTAAATCGCATTTAGTGTCTTGAAAGGAAACCTTTTGCTCAAGCTCAAGCTGTAAATCTCTTTGTATAATGTTTGTCAAAAACGAGCCACGGGAGGCTAATAAATCAAATGGATATTGACATGAAATAAAATAATAATTCATTGAGGTTAATAAAAATTGACGGGCTCAGAGTAGGATTGTCAACAAGCATGAAACACCAGGAGAGGCTTAGAGGTAAGGGCAGCATTCGACTTAAGAATACTGTCACTGGAGAGGTGTTTAAGTTTAGTAATGAACGCCCATGAGTCCTATAAAGTCTTGAGTCTAACACAACAGTTAGAATTGCGAGAGAAGTAACACTAAAATTCACAAGCCAACGTAGTGGAAATTATTATATAAATATATTAAAGTTATGCCGAACAGTGATGGTATTAAGGTAAACTTCAGTGTCTCCCGCTTAACAAGAATAATAACCTTCCTAGCACTGCATAACGCTTAAACTTAGTTTTAGGTTGCTTTAAGATGCTTTAAGTTCCTTTTTCTTTGATTAGTAGCAAGGCTTTCAGATGTTTTTTACCCCTTTATTCAGTGCATATTATGTCATATTTGAAAAAAAAGTATGACCCGTTTTTATATGTTTATAAGCTTTAAACCCTGGCAAGTTGCCCATTTTAACAATGGTTCATATTTAAAAAATTTAAGGAAAAACTAAAACAATTTATGTTTATAATTTAGTTATCTTAAATAAGTTTATAACTTTTAGGGTGGAACTAAAGGTAAACGTTAACAGACTATACAATGTATACCGGCCCACGCCGCTATTGATGCTATCTTTAGGATTCAGCTGAGTTGGTTGGCCCATTTCATTTTATTAGAATTTGTGCGCCTTCCAACTTTAAAGTTCTCTAAGATTCGTAAGTTAATATGATCGATGAGCTAAATTACTCAAGTGATAGTTGTGACCTTCTTAACGACAAAGTAGTTTCTCTGGAAATTTTTCAAGGCAAAAAAACCCTAACGCTTTATAAAAAATTTAATGCAAATATTGTTTTTTACATTTTAGATTATCTATGCAACTACGTACCAGGAATTTTCGAGTGCTCCAAAGAGCTATTTATATCTCATATGTCTTGTCCTTCTAGTATAGAAGTAATAGAAAAGTTTATCTCTGATTCTACTTTATGGACTCTTTCTATTCAAAAGATAGAAGAAGGTTTAAGCTTTGTTTAGAAATTAACCTTTTTTACTAAATTTACTTTTATATATAAGAAACTGAGACGATCTTCTTGTTTTCTTTGGAAATTTGCTTTTCGAAAGCTTGTTCTTTAAATCTAGCTTTAGTTAAAAAGCAGGGCATACTGGCGACTGGAAAACCGTTGTCTTCTCAGATTAGGATACTTATGTTAGACAAGGATTCTCCTTTTGAAATCCTCCATCTATATGTTTGCAATACGGTTATTCCTTTTTTTACTTCATTCGCCCGTAGTGGCAGCGACTGTTCTAGGGAAAAAATTGGTGGGTGATGAAATTTTAATTCTTAAATTTCTAACTATTCAAACTATTTTTACTGTAGATACAGTAAAAAGAGATATAACAAATCTAGAACTTTCACTGAAAAGAGCACAACAAGAATTTGAGATTCCTGAAGTTCGGCTGATAGCACACCATAAAATTGCTGAACTACTTGAAAGCGTGAGTTACAATTTAATTTTATAGATTAATACTTAACCAAGTTTTATATTAAAAAAAGTGTAAAGATGACTCTTCAGCCATTGAAAACTTTGAAGCCGACACGAAATTTTTAAATGAGTTACAGCTGGGGGAGCACGGCGTCAGACATTGGCTGAGAGAAATTCAGAAAGTAACTCTTCTGGAACGCGAATTTACCTCTGGTTCAGCCTCACAGGAAATAAATTTCTGGATTAATTTGTATCACGCTTTAGAAAAGCTTCAAGCTAGGCTAGATCAGCCCGATATTAGTAGCACTTTATTCGTATAATGACATTAAAAAATTAATTTATTAAACTTTATTGCTTCTAGAGCTGACTTTGCAGATTTTAAGAAGCAATAAACGTTTTCTAGCGACTACCAGTTTTGAAAATGATACCAGATTAAAACCAATTCTGGAAAAAGGTTTTGAGATTTGTTATGCTGAACAGTATTTTTAGGTGATATCATGATTGTTATTTCTTAGTCTCCAATTACTACAACAACTTGATGAAAGATTTTCCTTTAAATGATTTACTTGCCTCCACCGAGATTGAGGAAATTCCGGGTTTCCTTATAATTTATAAATTAATAAATATTTTAGAAGTTTATGACTGTTTTGTTATACTTCAGGCGCTTTAGTTAATATCTTTGAGCACTTAAAAAAGTTAAAAAGCACGTCATACCCGTTGGGTCGCGCTTTGGAACTCATTCGTGCGATTTCCCGGGATCTCACGACGCAGCTTCATAAAATTTTGAGCAACTATTCTTTGCTTCAAATGCGATTTGACGAATTTTTAAGGGTTATAATTAGTTTTAATGTTCACTGATTAGATTAATTATTCAAAGTATAATTATCAAAGCTTATGCAGATGTGCAAAGGCGTTTTCGACACGTGGCTGGATCAGTTTCAAACTTTCCGCACATTGGTCCGCGAGATAGCCAAAAGAAGAAACGTCCGACAAACTCTTCAGGTAGATCTGCGATGAGGAAATGTTCGGCACTTTCTGACCCAATCGCTATTAAGATAAAGACCCACCACGAGGCTCTGAGATTTCGCTTAGAAGAAGTTAAGAAATTCCGAGAACAGCATGAACAATTGCTTTCGGTTATTAAACGCGTGCTCAAGACCTTTCAGGCCGAACAAGGCATAAACTGACCACGTGCTTAGCACACTTCCATTTCCTGAGTGTTAAGTTTATACAAAGACACCGCTGCGACTGAGCAAGTCCAGAACGCCTATGAAAGCGTGGCCTTTGGTAAAGGAAGGCCCAGCGACGTTCTTGATCTTAGCGAAGAGGGCACGTCCTGGTGGGCGTCCTCCATGAGCCACTATAATTCCAAAGTCAATGGTTTAGCGCTCTATAAAGGCTACCATTTGCTCTTTTAAAGGGCTGGTGTTGCAGGTGTGGAGACTAAGATCATCTCGTATTTGCGGGATCAGCTCGGAAAAGCTCGGAACGCCAATGAGATGTTCAGAATTTTCAGCAAAATTAATGCGCTATTTGTCCGCCCGCGCATCCGCGAGGCCATACAGGAGTACCAGAGGTTCTACTATCCCATAATTCGGCATGTGACGCGGCTATTTTTTAATATATATATTTTATAGCAAACTAATACAGAAAGTTAAGGAAGACATCCGTTCCCTGCAGAAAAAGTGTGCAGCAGAAGAGGGAAGAGACAGGTCGGTATTCTCTCCTTATACTTTTCCTTTAGTTTCAGACGACCTCTTTTGTGCTTCATAGCTACAACAGTTCCTTAGCGGCTAAAATGGGCTCCATAAGA
This sequence comes from Zophobas morio, assembly GCF_036711695.1. Lineage (NCBI taxonomy): Eukaryota > Metazoa > Arthropoda > Insecta > Coleoptera > Tenebrionidae > Zophobas > Zophobas morio. Next base: position 32,121 of record NW_026973159.1, on the reverse strand, counting down.
GACTTACCTCCTCTTTCTGGACGAATCATTTGGTTTAGGAACATTGAACGCCATCTGAAGGCCTACATGCAAAGGGTCTCAAACGTGCTCGGTGAAGGTGTTCTTGTTCTATTGGTCGTAACACGCTCCAGTTTCATTAGTTTTTGTGGAAAAGGATGGGAGGATCATCCAGATGGCAAGAAACTAAAAGAAGAGTCCGACAACTTCCGGGCCGTTATCAACACTCAGAAACTATACGACGAATGGGAAACCACCGCGGCCCATTGCAAATTTGACAGAAACGACAAGCTTTTTACTGTGCGTTCCAAGAGGTGTGTGCTACGGCGCTTTTGCACTGAGCTGCGCCTTTATCGACCCAATTTGTAGGGTTGCTGGAAACAACGAATGGCAACTCGTGGTTAATTTTGATAGAGAGGTTATCACACTTTTTAAGGAAACTCGGAACTTGCAATGGCTTGGATTCCGCGTACCGATTAACATTCAGTATTTTGCCAGCGATGGGCAGGCCCTTTATCCTTACTCTGTCTCTTTGCAAGAGGCCGTGACCACCTACACTCAGGCCTTAAAGAAAGTAGTATATCTCGCCTTCGTTGTGTATATTACAGAATATATTGTGAGTTTATGGAGATGGGCCCCCGCATCCGACTAATAGTCAGCGAGCCGCATAAAAGCGTGCAGAACGCCATTGCAGAGGGTGTCGGTTACCATTGGAATCATCATAAACTGGAGGCCTACGTAAATAACTTTCTTCAAATCGTCTTGTCATTCCAGGAAAAGGTGCCACATGTCCTGTCTGCCCTTTTAGAAAGCCGAACTCACGTGATCTGTAATAACAGGTCGACGAAGCCCTGGAAACAGACAGTCAGCTTCAAGGTCTTCTCGAGCAGCTCGCCACCTGCAATTATGAAGGCTTTCGCCTTCGAAACTTTATGGGGTCTCTGCAGGAGCGTATAGACGAGTTGTGCTTGCATGGATTTTCTAATTTGCAGTTGATTTACTGTTATATTATTTGTTGTAATGTAACAACCAATTGGATACATACTAGCCAATGGGTTGAATTTGTGAACACCGAGGTCGAGGCCAAGCTAAAGCTCAGGCTCGAGCAAATGCTTTCGCAGTGCTCAGCCTCCTTGGGGGAGGTGCTCGAGCTTTTCACTCCATGGTTACTCGGGACTGACTGCTTCTACTGACAGCCAAACAAGGCAACAGCGGACCAGGCTGACCTTCATTGGTTTCGCCCCTTTATTTGTGAACTACGCATGACGAATCAAGTAATGCACTTGCTTCCTTCTCTTGCAAAGGCCAGGGAGGATATTTTTTTCCAGGTGCGCCCCGCCCATTTGCCCTTTACTTTCATCTCCCGCTACCTTCCATAGTTGAGCTCTTTAGTAAACGTCGTCTGTGAGCTGCCCAGACTTCAAAGCACGCGATACCACATTAGCGCCGTCAATGCTTCCAATATAAAAAACTTTAATTATCTTCTTGCTGGAGCCGCTGGGACGGAGTTGCCTAACTTTTTTCTTTATGAAGACATTAAGTATTTAAGCCTATAGAAACGTATTGGTTGAGCTTTATGAGAAAGTAGAACAACGACTCGCTGCTGCAGAGGAGTACGTAAGGACATGGCTTTCCTACCAGTCTCTCTGGGACCTCAACGACGAGACAGGTAATTCATATTGCGCGTGTATCCTTCGTCTCGTGGTTTTACAAGTCACTTTAGTTTATGCTCGTTTGGGAGCCGACCTATCGCTGTGGATTACGCTGTTAAAGGAAATTCAGTCCTCGCGAAGGTGTGTTCTTTTGCGCCTTTGCTGTTTTTCATTATTGCCTTCGCTATAATTAGCACATTTGACAACACTAAATCATCCACTTCTTTCGGTTGGATTATCATCAACTACACACATGTGCAATCGAAAGTTAACGCGAAATACGACACGTGGCACAGAAATATCCTGATGAAGTTCGGGAGCATCGTCGCTCGTCAGTTGGAAGTTTGCTACTCGACATTCCTCAAGGTCTGCTGCCATTAGGTTCTCTCTTATCTGTCTTGTCTGACACGCGTGGCACAGAACCGCCATGCACTCGAGTCCTATAAGCAATCCGTGCACTCTATTAGCGGGGCTGTTGGCCTACTGACCCTCATCCAGGAGCTGAAGTACAAGGTACCGCCCACTAGACTCCCTGCAACCTTTTAAGTGCAGTAGTCCTAATTTCTCACCTAAGATGAATCCGTGGAGCATTCAAATGGACCAGTTTAAGGAAAGTCAGAAGCTGCTTGAACGCCAGAGGTATCACTTTCCTTCCGACTGGCTCTACTACGACAATGTCGAAGGGGAATGGGCGGCTTTCAACGAGATACTCGGCCGGAAAGAGGCCCTTATTCAGGCAGACTTTTGATTGGTGACCAATCGTCCTCGCTAAATAGCATAGTCTGCAGAGTGAACTGGTGCCGCTGCAAAATATGATCCTTGCAGAAAGCAAAACCCTTGAGGGCAGAATATCTGCTCTTCTTCAAGACTGGGAGATTCACAAGCCCATACAGGGCGCGTCTGTTGCTTTTTTCGCGTCCTTTTCGACTGAATATTGCCTCCAATGGTCAGGCAACCTGGCAATGGACCACGTGGTGGGCGTTTTGTCTGCGTTCGATCTCAAATTTAATAAGCTTGAAGAGGAGTACAGGCATCTTAACCAAGCCAAAGAGGCTCTTGCCCTCGCAGTCACGGTATACCAGTCATATGTCGTCCTCCGCTTTCTCTTTATATTCGCCTAGGCGGATCCCCGACTTGGGAACGCCATGAATGAACTCGATGGGTTGAAGTCTACGTGGACCGAGTTAAGCAGAGTGTGGCAGGCTCTCTTTGAGTTGCGAGACCAGCCGTGGGCCGCAGTGCTTCCTCGCAAAACCCAACAGGTCTTGTGATCTCCAGCATAAGCTGCAGACTAATTCACTTGGGCTTGTCAGACGCTCCATGCCCTTATTGATAGCCTGAAAACTCTTCCCAACCGTCTTAGGCAGTACGCCTCTTACGAACACCTCCTTGCTACCCTCAAAGGCTTGGCAGCAAGCACGCCGTTGGTTCGCCACATCACATTTTTATATTCCGGCGCGGCGGCGATCCCCTAAATGTTTTTGGTGAAGCTTGCAGGGTTGAAAAGCGAAGCGTTTAAGGAGCGGCACTGGAAGCTTCTTCAAAAGCAACTCCATCGTGAGTGGCCCTTGTCTACCATGACTTTGGGGACAGCGTGGGACATCGACCTACAGAAACACAAGAAGGCGTTAGAGGATCTCTTCTCCCAAGCACAGGTCACCCGACCAATGAGAGTATTTTGCTGACAATGAACCACGTTACTCAGGGTGAAATGGGTTTGGAGCAATTCCTCAGGCATATGCAGGACGAGTGGCAGGACTGCCGGCTCGAGTTGGTTGTCTACCAGAACAAGTGCCGCCTCGTGAAAGGTCCTCCCTCGTGCTTGTGATTGCACGAGTCCAGTCCTGAGGGCGTTCCTATTAAACATTAAGGATGCGACAATCTCTTTACCAAACTAAAGGAGCACCTTAACAGCCTGCACGGCATGCGGCACTCGCCATTCTATCGGGTCTGGACACAACTTTACGGCGCCCATATAGATATTACACCTATACTTTTGCTTGTCACAGACATTTGCGGAGGAAGGAGAAATATGGGAAGAAAAGTTGACTGCATTGAGTAATCTTTTGGACGTCTGGGTCGACCTGCAAAGGAGGTCGCCATCAGTAGTATTTTTTTTCCAGCTAACTCCCGCGGAATAATTGGTCTACAGATGGGTCTATCTGGACGGCCTGTTCGGCAGCACTTCAGACGACCTGCGAAGCCTTCTGCCCGCGGAGACGTCTCGCTTTGCAGCTGTTAGCACCGGTTCCGTCCTCTGTGACCAGGCTGTGGCTTGAGGGTTTTCACACTTTTTCTGGCAGATTTTTTGAACATAATGAAGAAAATAAGTAAATCTGCTCTTGTGCTTGAAGTTTTAGGTCTGCCTAACATCCAGGTTTGCTCCTCCATCGAGCTTTCTGGCCGCCCCTTACATGCCCTTTGACGAGGCAGAAAACATTGGAGCGTTTAGGCGACCTTTTGACCAAAGTTCAGAAGTCTCTGGGAGGTTATTTGGAACGGCAGCGCACCGCTTTTGCGCGCTTCTATTTCATTGGAGATGAAGATTTGCTAGAAATCATCGGGAGTGGAAGGGTCTATTCTAAGCCGTTCTTGTTCGATATCGATAGTCAAGTCACGTGGCACAACACAGGATATTTCAAGGATTCAGAAACACTTGAAGAAAATGTTTGCAGGAGTTAACCGCGTGTTGCTTAGCGATGATAACAACGTAGTGGCTGCCCCTTCACAATTTTTTGTGCCAATAGTAAACGCGGTTTAGATTGCGGGGGTCGCCTCTAAAGAAGATGAAGAAATTATGTTTATCAACGTCCTTCCATTGGAGGTACTAGCATGAGCTTACTGTGTGCTCTTCGCTCATAAGAAGCTAACCAGACGGATAAGAGCCTGAGCCAATGGCTATCCAAAGTTGAGCAGGAGACCGCCGTGTCGCTGGCGAACTACTTGGAGGCGTCCTTTTGTCAGCTACGAGATCTTCTATTAAGCGAATTGGTCGGACGTTGTTTTTTTGCTTGGATCGAAAAGTTCCCAGCGCAAATCTTACTTCTCTCACTTCAAATCACGTGGACTCTCAACGTAGAAAAGGCGCAATTCTCACTTTTTATTGGCTTTTCGCGAATTACTCAGCTTTTTATGCAGGGGATCACTACGGCCACTTTGTCTACAGTTTGCAAGGGATTGGAGTATCTCTTATCACTTCTGGCGGACTCCGTCCTTAATGAGCAGCCTTTTCTGCGCAGGAGAAAGACAGAGCTCCTCATCACCGGTTGGCTGTGGCCTCTAACGCGTGCCTCAATATACAAGCTAATGTTATCTTAGAACTTGTCCACCAGCGTGATGTAGTCCGCGAGCTGATCGCGCGAGAGACGTGCGATATCGATAATTTCGATTGGCTGCGGTACATGCGCTTCTACTACAACTCTGAAAAGTCGAGCATCTATGAAAGAGTCAGCATACACGTGGCGGAAGCTTTTTTCTTTTATGGGTATTATCCTTTTGACCTCTGCTGTGTGTTGTCTCACGGCCATTGCCAGCTTTGAGTACTTGGGTGTGCCCGAACCTCTCGTCCAGACGCCACTCACCGACTCCCATTATCTGACCATGACGCAAGCCCTGAAGAAGCGCCTAGGAGGGAGCCCCTTTGGCCCCGCTGGCACAGGAAAGACTGAATCGGTAAAGGTTGGACCGTGCTTATGATGGTAAAGAACACATGTAATAAACATGTTTGCCAGGCACTTGGTCGGGCTTTGGGGCGTTTCGTTATAGTCTTCAACTGTAATGAGAGTTTCGATTTCAAGGCGATGGGGAGAATATTTGTTGGCCTCTGTCAGGTCTCCTTTTATTATTAATTATAGGCTTTTACCCTGTTGTTGACCCTGATTGGTTGCAGGTTGGCGCCTGGGGTTGCTTCGACGAGTTCAACAGGCTCGAGGAAAGAATTCTTTCGGCGGTATCCCAGCAGATCCAAACGATTCAGACGGTCCTCAGCGCCACCGCCGCTTCTGGGTGCTCTCCAATCGAATCCTTTTACCCGTACCACTGCTTACGAACTATACCAACTCAGGGCCACCCAGATGGGCTGCCTGGGCAGCGCAGTGACGGTCAACCCCGACGTGGCCATATTTATTACAATGAATCCTACGTATGCCGGCCGCTCCAATCTTCCCGGGAATTTGAAGCAGCTTTTCCGCCCATTCGCTATGACTGCTCCCGATGCTCAGCTGATCGTACAGGTGATGCTGTACTCGCAAGGTACGTTCTCTCCGATCCATCACCCCTCAGTCATGAGGCTTACTCTTCCTCTAGGCTTTCAGACCGCCGAGCATCTTTCTAAGAAAATTGTGTCGCTCTACCGTCTTTGTGAAGAGCAGCTTTCCCGGCAGTCTCATTACGACTTTGGACTCCGCGCGTTAAAGGCGGTTCTGCTGAGCGCTGGTAGTTCGCGCCGTACTCACTGTGCTGTACGTGTGACCATCTTCCTTGCGACGGGCTGTCCTTTTTACACTCGCTCACGTGTTTTCTATGTCTCCAGGGAGCTACTCGAGGAAGCCAGCAAGACTTTGAGCAGGAAATACTGGTCACTTGGTTTTTTACGTTCGTTCTGTTTTCATTTACTTTCTTGTGAGAAACTTTTTCAGTGTCTGCGAAACGCTGAAGCCGAAACTGGTGGACGAGGATATCCCACTTTTTGAAAGTTTAGTGCGGGATGTATTTCCTGATGTTGTCACTCCAGTCACTGGTTACGAAAAACTTAAAGGCTGCATATTAGAGGCGCGTTGGAACTTTTGTTCAAGTTTTTTAAAGACTTATTTTTTTCCAAAGCTCTGCCAGCTTAGCTGCTACGTGGCCGCCGAAAATTGGATTGAGAAGATTTATCAAATTTATTTGCTTCAAAAAACTCATCACGGAGTAATGCTGGTTGGCCTTCCAGGAAGCGGGAAGACGTCCGCATGGAGGACACTTTTGCAGGCCGTTTCCATTACATCCGGCGTGGAGGTTTGCTACTACGTCAGACCTTTTCTATCGCCGGGGCGAAACATTTGCCCCGCTATAGCACGTGTCGTACGTCATTGACCCAAAAGTCCTTTCGAAAGACGAGCTGTACGGGGCGCTAGACTATAACACGCGGGAGTGGACGGACGGCCTTTTCACACACATTCTTCGCAAAATTGTTGACAACGTGAGAAATGAGAATAAAAAGGTTACTTTTTACCGTATGGTAGCGAGAAAATATTCTATTTATACCTTTTCGCTTTCTTGCTCACAGTTTCACTGGATTGTATTCGACGGCGATGTCGACCCTGAATGGGCGGAAAACTTGAACAGGTGCAGATAGCTTTTCGCGACTCGTGTTACATATCCTTCAGTGAACCTCTTTACAGCGTCTTGGACGATAATAAACTACTCACTTTGCCCAATGGAGAAAGGCTTCCTTTCCCCGCTAATGCCAGGCTTCTTTTTGAGGTGCAGGTACCACCGAGCCTAGGCCCACGGCACCAGCCGCTTCAGAAACATATGTCGTTATCACACAGAATCTTGACTTTGCCACTCCGGCGACTGTCTCTCGCTGCGGGATGGTGTGGTTTGGAGAGGACACGCTGGCTCCCGCGGACCTTTTCGCTCATTATTTTTCCAAGCTGAGGCATCAGTGCATTGCCGGGGATATTTCCAATGAAAAAGGCAAGGACCACTAGGCAGGAGGGCTTCCTTACTTACAGCGAATAAATTTTATTATCGCCCAAAGGTGGCGGGCTTTTCTTAGCAACGCAGCAGGAGTGCGCGGATTTTCTAGAGCCTCATTTTGCGGAGGGTATCACTTCGTGAGCGACACCGTGCTCTTTACCAAGGCAGTCTCCTTGCCAGACGGCCTCGTTTGCGCATGCTTATCCGTAGCTGCGCGTATGGAGCATGTCATGAAGTTTTCAAAGTTGCGTGCGCTGGAATCCCTCTTCACGCTTCTCACTGCGGGTGTCCGCCGTGTTCTAGACTACAACAGGTCAGCCAAAAGCATGTCTATTCCCTCACAGCATAGGTAGTACTCTTGTGCAGCTCCCACGAGGACTTTCCTTTGAGTACGGTCATCTTGGAGAAGTATCTGACGAACTACCTCGTCTTTTCATTGGTATGGAGCTTTTGCGGAGATTTGCTATCTACTGGGTTGTCTTTTCCCCTCTTTCCGTTTATTTTATGATGTTATTGGTTCTTTATAGCCGGGAGCAACTTGAGGCGGTCATGCGTCCACGAGTTTCCGCCTCCTTTACTATTCCGCAATCCTCTATTATCGACCACGAGGTGCAAGTTTCCAGTGGAGAGTGGTCGCCGTGGAGCCTCAAAGTTTGCACTGCCGAGTTTTCGACGCAATCTTGGAGTAATGCCTCTGTATTTTCTATTCTGCGAATCAGGTGGCTTTCGTCGAGGTAGAGGCTCATAAAATTACTAACCCGGATGTCGTGGTGCCCACCATGGACACCATCCGTCACCAGACCCTGCTCCGTGCATTATTAGCAGAACACAAACCACTTTTATTATGCGGCCCCCCCGGGTCCGGTAAGAATACTTACGGCCGGATCCTGCTTATCGCCCCTCCCACTCTCTATTTCATGGCAGGCAAGACGATGACTTTGCTTAACGCACTTCGTAACTTGCCAGAAATGGAAGTTGTTTGTCTGAACTTTTCGTCGGCCACAACGCCGAATTTTTTACTGAAGGCACTACACCGCTACTGCGAGTACAAACGCACGCCAGACGGTCGGGTGCTAGCGCCGTCCGCCTCGGGAAAATGGCTTGCTGTATTTTGCGACGAGATCAACCTTCCAGACCCCGACCGCTATGGCACGCAGCCTATCATCAGCTTCTTGCGCCAACTCGTGGAGAGGCGAGGGTTTTGGCAAGTCAAAGAAAACTCGTGGGTCAGCTTGGAGCGCATTCAGTTTATAGGAGCGTGCAACCCGCCCACTGATCCGGGTCGAAAAATACTGACACCGAGATTCCTCCGCCATGTGTCTGTTGTACTAGTAGATTATCCGAGGCAGGAGTCACTCCTGCAGATTTATAAAACGTTTAATCGAGCGTTGCTTCGCCTTCACCCCAGTTTGCGAGGTCGGCTGCCCTCTATTGGCTGAGTATGATTATACTTTACACTTTTTTCAAGGCTACTGCGATCCATTGACCGAGGCCATGGTGGAGGTGTACGCCCGGTCCCAAGCGAGGTCCTTCCCTTAGTGGTTGGTGGCTCGCCTTCGCTAGACTACGAACCCTCATTGTAGGTTCACTGTGGACCAGCAGCCACACTATCTCTACAGTCCCCGCGAGCTTACTCGCTGGTGCCGCGGTATTTACGAGGCTGTTCGGTCTCTCGACTTGCTGACTCCGGAGGCGTTGATTCGTACATGGGCCCACGAGGCTCTCCGTCTGTTCCAAGTTTGTTGTCTCTTTTAACTCCCGCGGCCCTTCCCTCATGACTCTCCTTAGGACAGATTGGTTACCTCTTCTGAGCGCTCTTGGACGGACTCGCTGATCGATTCTGTGGCCGTAATCATTGACTCTTTTTGTGTTTATAATATTTTTGTTGACATTTTATAATGGTAACAGGTCAAACACTTTCCCAACGTTGACCACAAGACGGCACTCAAGCGACCAATCCTGTACAGCAACTGGTTATCGAAGGATTATGTCTCCGTTGATATCGAAACGCTCCGCCAGTTTGTGAATGCCCGACTAAAAGTTCATTACGTTTTTATGTATAAGCTTTCACGTGCTTAAGTGAGGTTCGACAGGTTTTTTATGAGGAGGAGCTCGATGTACCACTCGTACTGTTTGATGAAGTTCTGGACAATGTTTTGCGTATCGACAGAGTCTTCAGGCAGTCGCAAGGCATTAATACACTCATAACCGGCCGTAAACAACAATGAAACGAGTGAAAACTAGGCCACGTGTTAATTATTGGCGTAAGCGGCTCTGGAAGGACAACACTTTCCCGCTTTGTTGCTTGGATGAACGGCTTTAGGACCATTCAGATCAAAGTATAGTGCTTCGATGTTATTATAATGTGTTTATTATCATTATTATTAGGCGCATTCTAAATATACCATGGCGGCTTTCGATGACGACTTACGTGCTGTTCTCAAGCTGACGGGCTGCAAAGGGTCTCACTTGTGCATATAGCCATATATATATTATGAATGTTTATAATATTTATTAGCGAAAAAGTTGCATTTATTCTGGACGAATCCAACATGTTGGGCGCATCCTTTCTAGAAAGAATTAACACGCTATTAGCTAACGGCGAGGTTCCCGGCCTGTTTGAAGGGGATGAGTACTCGACATGGTTGACGCAATGCACTGAGGCCGCTCAACGGGAGGGCGTCCTTTTAGATTCACCGGAAGAGTTGTATAAGTGGTTTTCTGCTCAAGTATACCACGTGCTTTTGGAAAGATGCTCGGAGTAAATTTTTGCTCTTACAGGTGATGCAGAATCTTCACGTGGTGTTTACCATGAATCCCACCGAGGCCGGCTTGACTACGAACCTCTCCGCTTCTCCCGCGCTTTTTAACCGCTGCGTCATCAATTGGTTTGGCGACTGGACACCACGCGCCTTCTACAGGGTCGGATGCGAGTTGACCGCCCAACTTGACCTCGAGGATCCCACTTATACTCCACCCAGCGACTTTCCCTCTGCTATATCAGGTACACACACGTGGGTGGTGTACGGCCTCCTATTGGAAGTCAAATGTTTATAGGTTTCTCGCCCCAAAGTTTTCGCGAAGCCGTTGTATGTGCCTTTGTGTATGTCCATCAAAGTTTGCAAGAGACGTGTATGCGCGTCCACGATCGCGAAGAGAGGTGCCTGCCAACCAATGAGCTTGCTAGCATCACTGTGTCTTATACTGTTGGCCACAGGAAGACCCACATCACTCCGCGGCATTATCTTAGCTTCATTAAGCACTTTGCAAGCCTTCTTACCCAAAAGCAGACGGCTCTGGAAGACCTGCAAGTGCACATCAGCGTGGGTATGGGCGGACTGTGTGCCATGATTAGCCCCTTTACTTTTTTCGCTCTTAACTCAGGTCTCCAAAAGCTTGCAGGAACAGTTCAACAAGTCGAGGAACTGCGGAAGGAACTCTCCGCCAAGAAAGTCTGCGTGCTTCCATGCGTCATGCATCGCCAGCGGATGATAATGTTCGCTTATAACTTTTAGCTCGAGCTCGAACGCAAAGAGGAGCAGGCCAATCAAAAATTGAAGCAAATGGTAGAGAACCAACAGGAAGCCGAGCGCGAAAAAGCTTCTTTCCTTGCCATTCAGGTTGGTCAGGGGGGTCGACCTTTTTGCAAGTGGTTGCAATTTTTGGCAGGAGGAGCTCAGTAAAAAGAAAGCTCAAATTAACGAACGTTCATTGGCGGTGAAAGCGGAACTATCTCAAGTTGAGCCTATCGTTGAGGATGCCCGCCTGGCGGTAAAGGGGATCAAACGGCAGCAGCTCGTCGAGGTTAATTTTTGTAAATGCTGTGTTCTCGCATTTCTTATCGTTCTATTCAGCTCCGGGCTCTCGGAAACCCCCCGAAAATGGTCAAGCTGACTATGGAAAGTGTTTGCGCTTTATTTGGAGGTGCACAAAAATGGCTGCCGGTTTCCTCCAATAGTCGCCTACCTTTCATGCTACAGAAACGGATCTCGATTGGAAACACATCCGCTCTATTATAATGAAGGACGACTTTATAGCCAACATCGTCAACTTTGACACCGGCTCTGTCTCCCCTGAGATTCACCAGAGGATGACAAATAGCTACATTAAGAGTTCAGAGGTGGTCGTTCAAAATAAGTATATATGAAAGCTGTTGACTATTAGCCGTATCACCTTTTCAGTATAATTTTGAAGCTGCAGATCGCGCTAGTAAAGCTTGCGGCCCTTTGGTGAAGTGGGTTCAGGCTCAGGTAAAAAATTGTTTGATTGCTTGATTGATGCATTTCAAAGCAAGACCGTTTGTCTATAGCTTAAATACGCCGATATTTTAGAGCGCATTGGCCCTCTCAGAAGAGAGCTGGCAGGTCGCCTTCGTTCATTGGCGCTTTGTTCACACTCGACTCTTATCTATTTTGTGTAGCACTGGAGCGATCAGCCAATGAAACAGAGTCCCAGGCGGAAAAAACTAACATACTGGTAGATTCGCTAGAAAAGAGCATAGCCGAGTACAAGGTTTCCTTTTGTAGATTTTTCCCAGTTTATTCCTCGTAGTGTGTCGCCTACCGCATGTCATGCGTTTAGGAGGAGTATGCTAATCTGATTAGCGAATCCCAACAAATCAAACGCTCGATGACTTTAGTGGAACTGAAGGTCACTCGGAGCATTTCCCTCACAGAAAGTCTTGCTTCCGAGCAGCTTCGTTGGCGCACAGAGAGCCACACCTTCAACGTATGTTCTTGGCCTTTTCCTCCTCCTCCACCCCACTGACTATTTTGAATAACATTGAAAGACGCAACGAACCACTATTCCTGGCGATGTACTGCTGAGCGCTGCCTTTTTGACGTACTGCGGATTCTTTGACCAGCAGAGCCGCGTGGCCCTCCTGTGCAGCTGGATGAACCATTTACAGCAGAGCAACATTCTTTTCACAAGCGAGCTGTCCATGCAGGAATACTTATCGACGCCCAACGACCGAATAGGATGGCAGGTGCTCCTATTTGACCACTTTCGCCGACCAGAAGCCATATGGGCGCCTCATCCACTGTAGGCATCGGGACTGCCGGACGATGATATTTGTGTCGAGAATGCTATCATACTAGAGCGATGCGACCGTTATCCTCTAGTTATCGACCCGAGCGGCCAGGCGGAAGGCTTTTTGCTTAACTTTTTCAAGGAGAAAAGGGTACTTATATAGCCACCGTGTAGTGTGTCTATAATACTCTCACCCACCGATAACAGATCGTGAAAACTTCTTTTCTGGACGACTCATTCCGAAAAACCTTGGAAAGTGCTCTTCGTTTTGGAACCCCTTTACTGGTACGTTGAGAAGTGATATCTACTTTTACTGTGCAAAAGGGCGCGCTTTTATTATAGATACGAGACGTGGAGAACTACGACGTTATCATGAATCCCGTCCTCAATAAAGAGCTGAGGCGCACAGGTGGGCGCGTTCTTATTCGCCTTGGAGACCAGGATGTTGGTTATTGGCTCGTTAGTCTGAGACTTGGCAAGGATCGGCGCCCCTGAAACTTTTTCTGGCAGACTTTTCGCCTTCTTTCATGGTCTTTATGCTCACCAATGACCCATTCATGGTCTTCCCGCCGGAGCTATACAGCCGCGTGACTCTTGTGAACTTCACTGTTACTCTCGGTTCACTAAAAATGCAGTGCCTTAATAAAGTTTAGCTACTGGCTGAATTTTTTTTTTAAGGAAACTCACTATTGTACTTTCAGGCTTTAAAGGCCGAACGTCCGGATATAGAAGAAAAGAGAAAGGCACTGATGCTACTCCAAAGTATGTTGTCTTGACTGCATAATGATTCACCCCTGAGAAGTTTTCCGGACTCCTTACAGGCGAGTTCCGTGCGCGTTTAAAATCACTGGAGGAGCGTTTGCTAGACGAGCTAAACAACGTTCAGGGAAGACTCCTCGACGACGATAATATCCTTACAGCTCTTGAAAAACTAAAGTCCGAGGCGGCAGAGACGGATTCAAAGGTTTTAAGCGTCGCGCCTCGTCGTTTTCGGTTAATATACTGATGCAAGATACTTGCACTTTAAAAAAGGCGCGAGACACCGAGTCTGTCATACGGGAAGTCGAGGCCGTCAGCGCTGCTTACGTGCCGCTTTCCGAAGCCTGCAGCGCTATTTTCTTTACCATTGAGAGCCTTCATCGGCTTCATTATTTGTATCACTTCTCCCTTTCGCACTTCCTGTCGATATTCGAAGCCGTCCTGCACGCCAACCCCGCCCTTACCGGTATGCAGGATCCCACGCGCCGCTTAGCCGTTATCTTTAACTCTCTATTCTCGTTCGTGTATGGTACGTTTCTTTGATATGGCGTTTGAGGGAGGCGTTCCACTTATACAACCGCCAGACCGCTTCTGCCACTCCCTATTTTTCGACGATCGCGTGGTCTTTGCCATGTTGCTTGCGAGAATCAAATGCCACTATGATTCATCCTCCATTCCAGACTCTGAATTCGAGCTTCTTCTAGGCTCCCATTCGTGCGTTCCTGTTGCAGCTTTTTACTGGTCTTCTCGTGAATAGCGTTATTTTATTAGCTCAGGAAAAAATATAGAACTCTTATTGGACGACATTCCCCCCCAAAAGCTTTTGGGTCTTTCTATCTTGTCCTTTTTCTTCCAATGAAACATCTAACAAAAACTTTTTAGGGCTTTCCAAACTTGCCACAATCCCTCCATTCGCTGGAATTGAGGCGCATATCATGGAGCACAAAGAAGATTGGTTCAAGTTTTTGCTGGACGTCGATGCTCCACCTCTGGTTTGTTGGCAGGATTCCGACCATGTATTGTTTCTTTGGCCAATACCCGCTCACTTTCAACTGTCCTCTCTTGCGCACATAGAGCTCTGAAACGGTAAACGCCTTTCGGCAACTGCTCCTCATAAAACACGTGCACCCTGTCAAAACGCTGGCTTACTGCGAGAGCTTTCTCCATGTGGTTTTTGAAGGTCACGTGGATCTGACTGCTGGGCTGGATCTTCTGCGCATTGTCACTGAAGGTCTCTCTTTTGCGCTTTTGTCGTCGGCCGCTCAAACAGTAAATGCATTCTACAGAAATAGACTGCCGAACGCCCGTGTTGCTGTGCTCCACGGTCGGCCACGACGCCTCCACACATGTGAATCGTATTACCAGTGGGAATGACTGTGTTTCCGTCGCGATGGGCTCGAACGAAAGTCTTCATCTCGCTGAGAAGGCCTTGGCGTCTGCCTGTAAACAGGGTGGCTGGGTGCTTCTGAAAAATGTTCACTTGTCTCCCACGTGGCTTCATGCGTTTGAAAAGACTCGGGTGTTTCTTGCGCGCTCTCTGCTTTAATTTTTTATTAATGGCTCTCTAACCATAAGTTGAAAAGCCTGGAGGCCCACGAAAAATTTCGCCTCTTCCTGAGCATGGAAGTCACCGCGAACATCAGCGTGAACCTGCTCCGCCTATCCAGAATCTTTGTCTTCCAGTCGCCTTTTGGCGTGAAAGCCAACCTGCTTCGCGTGGTGGCGTCTGTGCCTCCGACTCGCATGGACGCTCCTCCTTCCGAGCGCTCGCGGGTCTACTTTTTGTTGGCGTGGCTCCACATGAGTGTACTCGAGCGCCTTCGCTACTGCCCAATTGGTCGCGCTATTTACGTATCCTTGAAATCTTCCAATTGATACTATAGCAACATCTTCAGGCTGGTCAAAGCCGTACGACTTTAACGAGAGCGACTTTCGCTGCGCCTTAGACACCGTGGACACTTGGATCGACAGGGTCTTTCTTTTCATCGCTTTACTGCATAACACATTCATCATTCCTTTTAAAAGCATGCAAAGGGCTCCTCTCACTTATCCCCGGAGTCGATTCCGTGGGCAGCGCTGCGTCGCTTATTGTGTGAAAGTGTTTATGGGGGGCGAGTCGATAACGAATTCGACCGATATACTCTCGAATCACTAATTGATCAGCTGTTTAACCCTCAAAGTTTTGATGTCAGTTATTCGCCAGTATCTGAACCGAATCTCCGCCGGCTGTTGGTAGTCTATTAAAAACTGGCGCGGTCTGTTATTTTATGCGTGGTTACCTCCCTGACAGACTTTTCCGGATACCACTAGAAGGGAAACTTTCTTAGAGTGGATCGAGTCTTTGCCTGAGCAGCCTGACCCTCGCTGGCTCGGCCTGCCTAGTACAGTCGGTACCGCTCGAAGAATCCTTTTCTGGCTGTATCCGGTGGCTACTTATTTTTGTGTATAGACAAGACGCTGCTACTACTTCAAGAGGAGACTTTTGTTTCCAAACTCTCGAAGCTGCAAGGCGATATGGTTGACTCTGTCCGCCTGGCAGACGAGGAGACAGGTAAGGCGCCAATATGGGGGGCCAGTAAAAACTTCTCTTGAGTAAGAATAATCTTAGCCGGTGTGCCGCTGCCCACGCGAATGTCGGTACTTCGAAGTACGGTTCAGCAATGGCTCTCTGCTCTCCCCACATCGCTACGTATTCCGGAGCTTCACGAAGTTTGTAGCGCTCGTGAATGGCTATAAATAATCTCTGAAGCTTTTACGGACACTACAGACGAATCAGAGCGATCCACTTTCTCGCTATTTCCAGCGAGAAGTAAGATACGGCCAAAATCTTTTAAATGCAATCCGCAACGACTTACTCGCAGTCGAGGAAGTTTATAGCGGAACCAAAAAGCAGGAAAACCACGTGCGCTTTTTGATGGTTTCCCTTGGCAGAGGTTTTATCGGATCCCTCCATTCAGCTGGGCAGCCACATATGCTTGCGCAGGAATTATTCCTGACACGTGGAATAGGCACGTGGTCCCGTCGACAATTACCGTTTCAAAGTGGCTGAGCGACTTTTCCGAAAGACTTGTGCAATGGGATAATATTGCACTTGACAAGTGGGAGCCCAGAAAGCTCTGGTTGGGCGGCTTGTGCTCTCCTTCCGCGTTCATCACTGCATTTCGCCAGCGTATCTCTCGTGAGACCCGAATTCCCGTGGACGAGTTACAACTGCAGGTTGGCCGTCCCCTCACTGTACTGGTTAGACGGCCCTCTATTCTTATTGGTTTCCGCCGGGCAGATCGAACTAAATAGTTCCAACTGTGTGGACACCGGAAAGACCTTCCCCATTGGTGGACTTTTCTGCTACGGGGCTAAAGCACATGAAAATACTTTCCTCTTAGTTGAGGTTTCCTGTCACCAATAACAGCACATCTTTCCTTTTACTGTGACCAACGCTGATTAGGAACCAGACAACGAGGAGATCGAGGTGAAAATGAGTTGGACAAGAACGTCAGACAGGCGACAAGAAGCTACTTGCAAGATCCCCGCTTACTTATACTCTACTCGCGAGCAGTTGCTCTTTTCATTCGAAGTTGATCTTCCTCCACATGTTTCATCAGCATCTTATTATCAAAGAGGCGTAGCGTTGTTTTGCTCAAAACTGTAGTAAAAGATGCACTAATATATATTTGGCGTAGCTATGACTTCTTTCTCTTAATATAGAATTTTTCTAAAGAAACTTTTCGAATAAAAAAGACTTGCATATATAGAAACGTTTGCTAAATTTATTTATTGTTATATAAAATTGAAAACCACACCTGTTGGAAAATAGCCGTTAAAATTAAAAGAGTGCTCACTTTCGCTGTACTCGAAAGTTGACTCAAAGGAAAGAGTTTTTAAAAGGGAGGCCAGGCCAAGCAGTCCACCTACTAAGCAGACATACTGGAAACCGCCAAAAGATAGAAGCAAGCTTGCCAATGCCGGAGCGCAGATGCACGAGAGATGGACAGCGGAATGCGCCAGTTCGAACTGCGTGACTTCGTTACAGCAAAGAAGAGTTTATTATACAAGCAACATACCAAAGTATGCTTGCCCTCGACCCGGCAGGCGGCTATCAACAGCGAGAGACTCGTCGAGACGCCAGTAGAGATCAGCGCAAAGAACATCAGCCCCGCATAGACTGGCTACACATCACGTGTTCTAAAAGCGTGCATTAAAATTAGGGTTCATTTAGCTTACTATTTTGGCAGGAAAAAAGAGCAGGAGGCCAAAAATAAGAACGGTGGTGGCCTCGCATAACGTCAGACGATAAAATTGATTGGTTGCTGTGAAATGCTTCGCAATAAACCCTAAAAGGGCGCCCATAGCCTAAAGAAGTAGTAAAGTAGACACAATAATTATAATGAATAACTATTAATAATAAGAATAATAATAATAACTGATGGCTTATAATAAATAAAGCACCGAAATTACGCCCACGACTTCTGGAGGAGCAAGAAGTTCGGTCACGAGGTACATGACACCCGCAGTTTTGAACATGAAGAGTGTAAGCGACAGACTGGCCAAACAGGACAGCAAAAAATTAGCATCGGGCTGCTTTATAACATGTGGCAGCTTGTATTTTATTTAAAAATTTTGGAAATAATCTATAAATAAATTTATTGGGCCCTTATTAAAGGAGTACATCAGGTAGTTTAGAGGTGAAAGTGGTATCGTTATACGGACGCACGTAGACTTTCTTAGGGAGTAAAACTCCAATAAGGATCATATTCAGCAGCACAAGTAGCCCTTATTAAAAAAAAAAGAAATTATACCAATAAAGTTATAAATAACTAAATAACTGTTTGACTTTTGAGGCTATTGAATTCAGCAGTATATAATATTTTACAAAACAGAATTAAATTTTAGCATAGTAACAGTGAAGCTGCCCATGACGTTTTTATAAATAAATATTAAAAATTAAGTAATCTTATAGTCAATTTACTAAAGTTCTAAAGAATTGTCAAAATCTGTTCCGCTTTTTAGTAAAAATGGTGTCCTTTGCATATAATGGAAAAACTACAGCTTACAAAAGAGCTGCACTTTATTGAGGGGACCGCATAAAAAAAAAATTAATTATAATTTTTTAAACAAAAAAAAACAGTAGGGAAGACTAAAAAGATTGTGAAAGAATAGACTTGTTACTAAAGAAAAAATTAATTTGTTCAATCAACGAAGTATTAAAACTATAAACGTTATCACTTCAAAAAAATTATGCATAATAAATTTATGTGTATACCGGAACAAAGGAAAACGACTAAGAATCCAAGTGATGGTAATAAAAATCCGCTGAAAAGGGAGCCCAGGATTGTTCCGAGCGTATTACTAAGTGTTATTGTAGTCAGAGCTCTTTGTTCATCTGTTTTTTATTTGAGGAAGTATAAATAAAATAGTGATTTACCTTATTTAGAGAAAATAAAGAGTAATTCATTACATTAAAATAAAATATATGAATATAAATATAATTTTATGTTTATACATAAAAAGAAGTAAAGTAAAGCAACGGATGTTATAAATAACAAAAAAAAATTAAAAAAATTATAATATATTAACGTTACATACAAAGCGTTAATAAAAAGGAAGAGATTAGTAGATAGAAAGTTTAAAAGATTCAAAAAAGGTACTTTCTCTTTTGGACAAAATAATTGCAAGATTCCGGGAAATAGTCAGATTGTGAGAGAGTAACAAGGGAATTGCACTACAAAAGAGAAGAAGGAGATTTTTGGAGAATCCAAGAAGTAGAAAGCTTATAAGGAATCCCAAGTTTCCAAGCTTACCTCACAAAAAAAAGTCAAATTATTTTGTAGTATAGAAATTATAGTACAATAAGTTCAATTTAAAAAACAAAATAAATAAAGTAAGTAAAATAAAAATGCAAAGAAATATAACTAATTTAAACCGATAAATAAAATAAAATATAAACGCTGATAAAATCTGAAAATATCTCGATAAGAAATCAAGTATCTTACCTGTAAGGCAAGTTTTGTATCACAATTGATGGAGACTTCTTTACTAATTCGAAGGCCTAGAAGTTGAATGAGGGCGTACAGTGCTTCATAATAACCGAAAATAATCGGGCTTGCTTAGTAAAAATATTCCAAAAAAATGCGCTTGAGTATGGTATTTGTGAAAAGTTCACCTTTGATGGAAAGAAAAAGGTACGGAATGGTAAGCCGAGAGAGCCAAAAAGCAAAGGAGTACAGTAGTACAGTGCCTTTTTAACATAGTATATAAGATAGAAGAAAAATAATAAAACTATTAAAAGGTAACGCAAGTTAAAGTTGGTTAAGACCATTCAAAAGTATTAAACTGAAAACGTCCTTCTCTTCTCCAACTTCAAAGAATTTCCTCAAGTGACTTTGAACTCTATTTAGCATTACAACTGAGCTGTGGCCTTTTTTTGCTTTACTTAGAGTAGGTACTTACTGATAATGCTCATGTTACAATAACGAACTTGTAGCCCGCATATTAAAGTTTTCAAACCCACTAAGTTTTTTATATATACAAAAAGCTCACGTAGTTGTTGTGCTTTTGTTTCTGCACGCTTAAAAGCAATGATGAGGACGTTTACTATATCGTCCTCTATCCCAGAAATTTGTAAGACTGAAAATTGTTTTTTGGGCATAGATGAAGCAGGAAGAGGTCCGGTTTTAGGTACAAGTTTTTATATTATAAATATTATGTAAACATATCAAACTTACTAGGGCCTATGGTATATGCCGTCCTTTTCGCTCCTATTATAAAAAACACTGAGCTAACTTCACTTAAATTTAACGGTTGTTTTATTTACTATTATTTGGTAACACAGTTCAATATCGAGAAAGCGGTCAAAATGTTACTTCTTCTGTGTTGTTCACTGTTTGAGCTTAATAATTAATATTGTGTGCTTTTGCTTTAGCCAGAAGTTACATATATCTTTTTAAAGGTCTAAGCTAAATTATATATATTTTTGAATGGTAAAGAGTTTTAATTACTCACAAGAAACGGAGTTGTTGGATTTTTAGCATAAACGGTTTTTTAATAAAAATTTACCATTTATCTCCCTCTTACTAATTAAAACTTTTCAGATTCAAAGTTAATAAAGGAAGACAAGAGAGAAAAGTTATTTAAACTAATAAAAATCACAGAGTATATAGGATGGGCAGCAACAGTAATTTCTCCTTTAGACATTTCTGCCAAAATGTTGCAAAAGTAAATCGTTTAGCAATATATCTGTGAATCTTTTGTATATACTATAAATTAATTCAAAGGGACAAAGTTAGCTTAAATTCTTTGGCTTTTGATGCTACTGTTGAACTTATTAAGCACACCTTAAGTAAAGACGTTAGTTTGAAAACCGTATACGTGGACACTCTCGGCCCACCAGGAACCCATCAAGAAAAACTCTCAAAGGTAGCTACTTTGTAAAAGAAAGGTTCCTTACCTTAAATTTATTTAGTCAAAAATAATTAAACCGGAAATATTCTTATTTTATAGAAGAAATTTATTTAATAATTATTAAAAGTGTCATATATACGAAGGTTTTCCCTAAAATCAAGTTTATTGTGGAAACTAAAGCAGATGCTAAATATCCGATTGTTAGCGGGGCTAGCATCTGTGCTAAAGTATTATATATAATAGTAATTTCTTTAGCAGATCTTAGGAATTTTTTTTTAAGCTTTTTTGTTTGTTTCTCTTATATAATTGGGCGAGATTGGATTTTTTTAAACGTTGACCTTTTTAAAAGACAGCGCGTCTAGCATATGTTATAAAGTTTTTAAGTTTGCATATTTTGTTAAATATATTTGAGGCATAAATTTGGTCAAAATTAAAATCCCAACGCTTTCATAGATGAGTACTATTTATTTACTCGAAAAACTTAATATAAAAAAATGGGTAAAATAATAGTTATTAAAATTAATCTTTTGCTTTTCACCAAATAATTAGCAAAACATTTTTTTTTAGGTTACCAGAGATAAATACTTGCGAGAATGGAAATTTTCGGAAGATTTACCTAAAGAGGATAGAAATTTTGGTCCAGGTTACCCGAGCGGTTCTCAATTTTCTATACTTAGATTTTGTATTTTTCGAAGTTTAACAAGTTTAACTAAACCAAGTTTACTTTCAAGTCTGAAGTTTTTATATTTTAATTACCTTCATTCCTTTATAATATCAAAACAGGAAACTACATACTTTACTTAAATATTTTTGGATAAAATATATATTTTCTTTAAAAAAAATGTCTCCGCAAGGGCACATCCGCGTTGCCCACTTTTAGTAGAACTATTTTTAATTTCCAATATTTTTTTTAAAAAAATTTATTTAATAAAGGGAGAGTTGTACCTGTATAGAAGGCTACAACATGTCCTAGTCATGCAAACTACAAAACATTTATAAACGATTCTCTTCCTCATTAAACATTTATTTAAATTAAAGGATTTTATTCAAACTTTATGCTTAATTGTGATATTGATTTTTTCTTTGTTGTCCACAAAAACATAATTTATCCTTTTAACGTTCTTGAGACCTCCAAAAAGCGATTCATTCGTGATAAAGCTGTCGAGAACGTGAGTAGAGACGCTGTAAAAAGCGTTTCAGAACATGTGTAAATTATTTTAGTTCACTAATTAGAGTTATTTGTTTAGCTTTCTCGATAAGTAGTTTTAGTAAATGACGTATGTTGGCAATTCAAAAAATAAGATTAAAAAATTCCAAAAGGAATTTAACTTTGTTGTATTGTGTTGTATTATGATTTCTCATAGTTCGTCTCTTCTCATGACATGTGCTTGTTAAGAATTTGCTTTAGCTAGTATCACGTGCTCGTATTCGACAGTAAAATACGCAACACCACGTGGTCTTTCGGGTTGCCTGACTGGTTTTTGTTACAACTGCAGCGTCAACCACCATTGCGTGGCTCCGAGCGAATGTTGATGAGGTTTTTGGCTTTCCCACTATCGTGAGGTTCAGCTGGGACACTGCGAAGAAGATTATTGAGAGCTGCTGCAAGCGAGTAAAGTGGTCTACTGAATTGAACACGTCCGCAACATTTCACGGGAGTCACGCCTTCTTACACTTGTAGGGATACCGAAGAGGAGGAGAACAGATCCCATAAAAGAGCAAAAGTGGAAACTACTAAGCGGAAACGACCGGCTTTTTTTCGGGAAAGGCAACTGTCGAGCTTGCATGAACTCGAATTTTAGCTTAATTTAACTGTACGAAACACCACCTTCTCTATCAGCCTTATAGAAACTGGAATAAATGCGAGTATTAACAGGAAACTTAACATTGTACAATTTTTATTTCTAAAGCGATATGCGCAATTATATTAGTGCAAAGTTATTGTGGCGCTTTTTACTCCACTTTACTTTGATTCGTTTATGGCTATCCCCGTGTTCGATCGAGCCAACAGACTTCGAATCTCGAGCTTTTAAAAAGAGGTAGAGCCGCATACGTCAGATTTGGAGCTAAATGTTAACTTTGCATCATATTGTTATAGTAAAATGTGTAAATTACAGGTTTCTATACTTTTTATATAGTGCGTTACATTTGTATTAGTTATTATTACCTATTTTATTCGGTTTGTTTATTATCTTAATTTATCCTCCTATGTTAAAGCCGATAGTGGGCTGCAATAAACAGAGCTGAACCTTCCTCAAAATTATATTTATTTTTCTGCTTAAGGGTGAATAGCTTTGCACAAGGTCGTAAAGATTGCCTCACTATGTAATATTTTCTGCCCACTACATGGTTTATAAAGTTATGGTTATCTATTTTCCACGACTCAGTGAAAGTAATTTATAACTAGTTGGATAAATAGTTTAAATTTGCCTTTTGCCAAGCGTAGTTTACTTTAAAAATATCAAAGTTTTCTTTTATTAGTAGTTTATTGGTGTGTATGACGAACATAGCAAATAGCGACTTGCAGAAAATTTCAAGGGCTACCGCTTGTGCTGATTGGTAATATAAAGCGTTGAATAAAGCACTTTGCGTCCCGAAGAAAACGGATGTGCTGATTGAAAAGCAATTTTTACTGCCTTAAGAGGAAAAACTTTTTATAAAGGTAAATTTTATTAAATTTAAGCCAAATGTGTATAGAAGTGTTTTCTTTTAATAATTATTAAAAAAAAATATCGCTTGAGGGTATTAATATATCATGATAAGCTTTAGCTTCCATTTTTAATATGATTGTCAAGTTGTAGAATGGCAGGGTCGTCCACGGGGGAGCCTGTTATAATTATTATATAATGCTATTGAAAACTATTGGTAGCCGTGCAGGAATGTTAAACATAGTAGATGACGAACAAACTATTATATTGTTAAACACATGATAACTGAACCTTGCTGGATGAGCCACTTCCTAAAGTCTTTCAACTTTTTTAAGTCCATTTGGCGCTGTTGAATAGACAGTTTTTTAAGAGAACTTAAAAAAAAGCTTCAAATAATATAAAGTGCCCACGTAGTCCACAGGAGCGCCTTGCGGCAGGAAGCTCCGATCAAAGTAACGCAGTTTGGATTCGAGGTTCAATACGTGCCGGTGCAACTTTTGGTTTTCTTTATATAACTTCATGGAATTTGTCTTGTGCTTGGCCTGCTCCGCAGCAGAAAAGAAAAACTCAATAGAATGCTCTTAAAAATAAATTATAGTAGAGCTGATAAACACTTTATCAGTTTCGAGTTGTGCTTTAGAAATGCGGAACTCGTCAGCCATAGCAGCCAGGCGACTCTCTAATTCGTCCATTCTCTTGTTCTGATCCGCCATTAAGCCAATTAGATGGTGTATCTAATAGGGTTAAAACCAATCACTGCAAGTTGCGTTTTACTTTCGCGGACAGTAGACCTTTTCATCTTTTTCCTTCAAAAGCAGCAGTGTCTCTTTATTTTTTTCAGCAAGCATTTTATAGCTTAAAGAGAAAAAAAAATTGTTTTTACATAAAGTTTTTTATATACAATAAGGATTGCCACGTGTTACTTGGCCTCTAAGTCAGTTCTCTTACTCACATGGCGTTTGTCTCTTTGACGGACTTGTCTACTGCCCTCACTTATATTAAAGAGTGACTGCCGCATACATGCAACCAGCTTACAGAGAGGAGAAGCCGTGCCCAGCGAGTAATGCAGCGTCATTGCGGAAAGAACCATCACGTGTTTCATCATAGACATTCTTTCATAATAATAATAAATCTTTAATTTTACATAAGAAAAAAGGATACTTTTCTGTCTCTCTTTCTTTCTTCCTTAACTTCACGCCGTAAACGATGCGCATCCTTAATATAATTACCATTACATTCATTAAAGAGTATGCCAAGCGTTGGAGAGACCAAAGACGGATCGAAAGAATATCTAAACTGAGGTTGTGAGGGATTTGTAAGGCAGCACCCGACAAGTACACTGCAGCTCAGTTTTTTCACGAGTTCGCAAGCATTTTCTATTCTCTAAATTATAAGAAAGCACTGACCCAATAATAATTGTATTACTATCTAAAGGGACCAATGAGAGCTGATAACTTTGATTAAGACCAACCAGACTGGATAGTCGGAGGGCTATTGGGTAACAATAAATTAAGTTTTGTAGAGCTTAAAAGTTATCTAAGTTAAGAAAGCACGCGCTTGAGCCAGGATACGATCGGAATCGCAAAGCGAAACAACGATGGTGGCGTGTTTCCTTAGAAACTTCATAGTGTCCTCCTCACTTCCAAATATTTCCTTTCCAAAATGTTGACAAAAGGAAGTGCACTACAAAAGCAGACCCCCCCCCCCAAAAGTTCCCAGTTAAAAGAGTAACAATAACACGGCAAGCATAATGAGGACCTCTTCTGAGGAGTGCAGTTTTTTCGAGTTAACAATAATATCACAAAACTTAAAAGAAAACATCACCGGCCACCGGCCATTGACCTGTGCGACTAATTCAGGCACACCACGCGTTTTCCAGATGGAAAACACAAAAAGGAGAGCACATGCGTCGGGGTCAAGCTTAGATAGACTTGGGTTAGTCTTGACATAATTGGAGGCTTCATATAGGCCTTACAATTATTCTGTCTCCCTCTATAAGGTCGATCGATTCGAAGGTAGTCCCGCTGGGCGAGTGCAAGATGTGCAGTTCTTCAAGTTCTCGTTGGGTATCGAGCAGGAGTGTCCGGAGGCGAGTCAAAAAGCGGGCCCTCGTGATCACTTCCTCCTCGCTACGTGGGTCCATCAGTGAGACCATCTCCTCCTGACTATAACGCAAGGAGGAGGGACTATGTGGTTCTTGTAGGTGAGTAGCTCCTCTGTGATGGTGGCAATGGGAGAGTGGAGGATCTGCTAACGGCGGTGAAGTATGAAGGCTCGTCGAACGAACTTTTTCCCAAAGTCTGTTTACTAGTAAATTCGTAGTTATATTGCCAACTAGCGTTAATATATTTACTATATAATAGTGCACTTTATAGAATATGACTGGTATACATAAATATTAGTAACAATTTGGGGGCAAAGTAATTTATTTTGTGGAATAAGAAACTGATAATATAAAGTATAGATTAAATTGTTCAATAAAAAGTAAAAATAAAAAATATAATTAAACAGTAGCATGTTTTAAAATTTTAAAAGTACAAAAGGTGTGTAAAATTACCAAAAAAAATTTAATCGGTTGTTAAATATAGTTACCTAGTTCCTCTCTTTCATCATTATTCTCCTCAGAAACAAAAGTAGTTTCCACGAGTTCACCTAAAAACGAAAAGACCAATATTAATAACAATAAGGCAACAATAAGGTTAACTAAAGAAAGCTAACTTAGACTTTCTTTTTTGGCGTCAGCGCGTTCCTTTTCTGATTCTGAGTAATATGTGTGCTCTGATTAGCGTTTAAGGTAAATTGTAGAGAGTTTAACAAATTAACCAAAAAACATATATAACCACCTGATATCTTAGATAAATCATATCCATCAGAATCATCAGATTGTGGGGACATGAGCTTTATATGTACGTCTAGGTGGCCGCCGTTAAAGCAGCTCTACTTTTAAAGTGTGGTCAGTAAGCTAGTAATTGTAATTACTACGACCAGCGTGCCAATCATTGCTTTAAAGGACATTGACGTCTTTCAGGCTTGTCGTGTAATAATTTGTGTAGAATGTTTATAATTAATTATTCCTATTTCTTGTACACTTTTCTTACCGATTACTCCGCATTTAAATTTATATAACCAGAATTCTTAAATGCTTTTTTCATGGTTAATTTAAACAATGTAAAGGGAAACTTTAGCTCCGCTTTAAAAGGTTAATGCATACCCTATTAGAGTACTTATTTTATTTTGTACATAAATTAATGTTTTAACACTTATGAAAAGTCCCGGGACTAACTAATTAAACAAAACTTTTTTTGCAAAATTAAACCTCTATAATACAATAACCTTTTTCAAGAGCGATACAATCAGCCCAAAGCTTTTACAGCCTTTGTTTTTGCCTTCAATGTAGGTCTCTATTTCAGCGATGACTTCTTCCTTTGATCCATATCTCTTTCCTGAAACAGTTTTTTGAGATTAGCAAAGAGATAATGGTCGCTGGGGTCAAATTTGGAGAATACGTCGGGCGCGAAATCATACCGAACTTCAGCTCATGCAATTTTGTCGATCGTAGCTATCGACTTGTAACACGGTGCATTGTTTTAATGCTGGAAGAGTCCTTTTTTTCCTCACT
Organism: Zophobas morio; assembly: GCF_036711695.1. Classification (NCBI taxonomy): domain Eukaryota; kingdom Metazoa; phylum Arthropoda; class Insecta; order Coleoptera; family Tenebrionidae; genus Zophobas; species Zophobas morio. The sequence goes on along the minus strand of NW_026973159.1, from coordinate 5,335 downwards.
ACATGGGGCCTTTTTTCTGTAATTTCCTCCTTCAATGGAACCAATAGTGTTATTATATGATATTTACTATACAAGGTTTTACCTTTTTTTAAGGTAGCTAGCCGATAAATATTGTGCTATCCACACCCATAATACGCAGGTTATAACCTTTACAGTTTTTATTTTTTGCTTTCCACTCAGATAACTGCCGATTTGACTCTGAAATGTAATGGGTTTCGTCCATTATTACATACCGCAGTTAAAAATTCTTTTTATTTCGTTTGAACAGCTTTAAACAACTGTTCGAATCATAAACACGTTGTTTTTAGTACACTGTGAGCAAACGCGGTGCCCGTTTGGAATAGAGTAAGTTTTCTCCTGCCCAAATTTCATGCAAAATTTAAAGCTTACACGTTACATTAACATACTTGCAGTGTTCAGCTAACTCACACAATTTCATTTTTTGATCGCCAACGACAATTGTGTATTTATTTGAGGTTTTTTAAAGTAACTGTCTTTTTCTTTTATTTGGGTGTCCAAAGCGTTCAGCATCATTGGTGTCCGTAACGCCCCGTTCAACCCAGCAAACACCCTACAAATCGGTTTTTTCGCCAGAGCAGATTCCTTATAATACTTTTTAAGTCATTGTTAAACTTGAACTGTATTATTTTCCATTAAAAACGGTGCTTATTCAACGCACGAGGTTTTTTTTCCCATTATTATAAAAATAACAAAGGTTAAGTCACTAATATTTCAAAATTTGATAACTAACGGATGAAATGTTATCAACTATTTACAGTTCATGTGAAGGTTGATACCAACTGAAAACGGTAAGGGCTCTTTACAAGACGGGACCACTATGGGTCAGTCCTAGGACTTTTAGGTGACGTGTCAATTGGCTACCTAGACTTAGATGTTTTTAAAAGAAGCCCTTGCACTATTATTGTTTCCGTAATATTTTATCAAGAAAAAAAATAAAATTCGTGAAAACTCTACAATTCGATACAAGTCTCTGAATTTCTCTATCGAGTGCACTAGTTCCGTGGGATAAGTCAGTATGCTTGACAGCCGTCAACGCGGCGCATACGTCGCGGCAAAGCTCAAGACAGTTGTTAGGATTTGATACCTTAATAAATAATTTCCCTAAGCGTCAACTTTTTGGCGGGTGGGAAATTTAACAAAAGTAATGCGCAAATAGCATAGTATTATTACGCACTCGCTCGGGCGTTAACGCTGCGTCGACTGTGGCAGTGTTGCAAGTATAGCTACTCAAGCTGCCGAGGCTACTGACTTTGCGCGCCCTATTTTCTGCGCAAAAAACACTTTAGTATTCGCTGCTTGCGAACGGGTAGTCGTCATTCAAAATGCTACTGGGCACAAAAACTCTGCTTTTCTTTTGCTTACCTTCTGTTAAACTCTAATACATGCCCTAATTAAACGCACTTTTCCGACGCTTCCTTAATTTCGATTTAAGTTTTTTTGTGGTTTTTTCTTGTTAGCTATATACACTTCAGTTAAATGAACTCCATGTCGTGAAGCTAATTAAAAGTTAAAGATATAATAGTTGCATTTACACATATGTAAGAGTCAAATAAAATTTAACTATGAACGTGTTAATAATATGCGAGAGCGCAGAGATGCGTATATTTAATACGACGTACTCGCTTCAGATTTACAATCTTTCGGATAAATGCGACGTAATTTAACTAAATATTTTCTGGACTTTCTTTTGTTCTTTCTTTTGTTATTTATATTTTAGTGCTATAGTTTAATCGTAAGAACTATGCTATGCGAAGCGGAGGTTAAGAACTATCATTCCAAATTAAAAGAAAAAAAATATGCAAAGAAAACTCGTTGCAGGCCAGTCTTTAAGACTTGCTCTGTAACGAAGCGGGGAAGATTGTTACACCTATGAAGATGGTAAATGTTATGAAACCAGAAAATTTTGTTAACAATATATATAACTTTATTTAATATATAATTATAAAAATGAATAACGCCCTCTCACGAAGAGAAAAAACACAACTCAAGTCACTATTTTTGAAGCTGGCATCCTATGGCTGATTTTCACACAGATTACAAACGGATTAATCTGTATTCCCCTCTTCAAGAGGAGCCAAGGCACGAGTGCACACCCGCGTACGCTCTATTACGATTCTGGAGACCGTAAGATTCTCTGACGATAATAAGCGCCCAAAGATGAACTTATAAGACTTTATATAATAAGGAGAAATAAACAAAAAGTACAAATCAACCTTGAACAATAATAGTTAACAGAGCTGAGCTCTTAGAGAAAGAGCACAGCTAATGCAACCCATAGAAGAAACAGAACTTAGAAATTGGATGTAGGAGCAATAGTAACTTAAAGAAAAACTATGCGATAGGCGCTTTATATAAAGAAACTAACAGATTTAGCCCCCTCACCTTAAGGCTAAAAGCCTTAAATATATGCTTAAGCGCTAAAAACGCAAATCTTAAAATTTTTATGCATCTGTGCATATAACATAATATCCAATGAAAATGATAATATGGGCGCATACTAGGTTCATGGCGCCCCCGAAATAGTTATATGACTGGAAAGGCTAAAAAAAAACAGTTAAAAAACAACCTTTCAGAGAGTCACGGACACTTGACCTGATGTCATTTGGCTGGCTAGTAAAAGACCACTCAGACTTAAGAGGGAAACCTTCAGGTCACACCCTCCCTTTTTTTATTTTTCTAAAAACCTGGGGGTATTACATGAAATACTAAGTGCGTTAAACCGCTTGAACCAATTTAAATAGTGAAAACCTTTAGGTGAATTCTTCCCTGCTTATTTTTACGGTTGATAGATAAAAGTACGCTTTTTCCAGAGACCATAAGTCTTTTAATACTTTTATATTTCTAGAATTTTAAGTCGTGAAAAACTCACAGTCGTGCTTTTGTTACGTGTTTATTTGTGTTCATTTGTTAGTGTGAATGCATTTTATTTAGAACAACTTGCGTACCCTACAGTCTTTCTGACCTTCTTTAAGTAATTTAATAATAGACTGAGATATAAAACGACCATGGAAAGAAAAAATATAAAGTTATAAAAATTATAAATTTTATGCAGAAAAAAATTAATTTAAAACTTTAAAGTTTACCGAGCTACAAAAACCAGAGATATCTATAGTATGCTAGAATATCTTGTCGTTTTGCAAAAAAAATAGTGGTAAACAAAATTGAAGGGAAAAGATAAAAGTTTTAAAAGATCAGGTCTACGTTACCAAATTAAAGTTTTAGTTGGGACTTTTCGTTGCATTTAATATAATGTCGTAAGAAGTGGAGTAATGTTGCTAAGAGGAAACGGGTTTAATTAAACTTAATAATGTATGTTAGAGACCATGCAATTTAAAAGTTTGGAAGTGTAATAGTCAAAAATGATATTTTACTTTGTCGTTTTTGTGATGTGGTTTTTATTAAAATAAAACTATTACTTTATATAAATTCAGTTGAACTATTATAGGTGACACCTTACCTGATGACACCAAACTCTCTAGAAGGTTGTTAACTATTATTAAACAATTCTATATACTCGTAAAAATTTTTTGTAAATTTAATAAGATAACTGATTATGTTTATATATGAATGTAACTCTGAAAATTTACTTCAAATCTTTTTTATTGATATAATAAATCTACTTTCTATTAATAAAAAAGTAAAAGCTAGAAAATTTTTTTTTGCAAATTTTATATATTTCGTTAGAGCCCTATGACGAAAATTAAGTCAGCTTGAACAAAGAAAGTTAATGACTTTACGAAAATATTTTAAATAAATAATTATAAATTTCAAAATATTAAACTTTATTAATGGAACTGTAATTTTAATTTTTTTAAGCTTTTTAGTAACAATAGTATAATTTTACAAAGATAACAAAGATAACATTATCTTAATTTGGTAACAAAATAATCAATTGATCTTTTTTTAAAAAAATTGCTAAATGTAGAATTATTTTTTATTACATCATTCTTTTATTTCTATTTATGGCATTATAAATCTATTAATCTTATCTAAATTTTTCGAGCTCATCTAGAAGAGATTCAAAGAATTTAAGATAATTTCATTAAAACTTTTTAAAATTTTAAGTTCTAAAAAATTAATTTTTTTTTAATCAAATTATTGAATTATTTACACATAATCGTGGAAATATTTGAATTTAAATACGATGAGGATGTCCAATAATACTAGTAATTACCTATTGTAAAATAACGAGTCGAATTTTTTTTAACGGTTTTAGAAATAGATTGATAAGCATAGTTACCTTTCGCATTTCTTTCTCTAATGCAAGACATAACTATTTATTTCAGGTTTTAAATCTAAAAATGTAATTTTTAATAACTTTCAAAATTTTGTGACTAATAGCAGAAAATATTTATCTAAACTTTAAGAATTGTATGCCTTATTGTTATGAAAATGAAATTAAAAAAATAAAAGATTAGTTATTCTCACATTTATTATAATAAAGTCCCATTTACTTCTAAACTTAGTTTACCTGCATCGAAATTGCTTACATTTGTTTCCTTCATATCAAATAAAAAATTGGCTAACAATCGTTCATCTTCAAGATTAAAAATGGTGTCCTGGTCCTTTACCATTGAACTTTGTAGTTCACGCACAAAATCGCTAAATTGGTCATATCTTTGCAACATGGGCATAATACTACTTGTGGAGTCTATAATTTCGCTAATAGGAATATAATGATATAGATAAGGAGTAAAGTTATAATTTTCCAGATTTATATGAAAATCGGAGCACGCTTTTATACCGGGGGGATCGAGTTTCATGACTACAGGGTCACTACTTTGACTTTTTAAATTTTTACCCACTGTAGGCTTAATATCTTCATGTACTTGGTTCGCGGTGAAATTAAACTTTTCCTGTTCTAAAGTGTTTTCCATTAAGGAATTGTCTTTCCCACCACCTTCCAACATCTTTTGTAATTTCTCACATACATTTAGTTTCGTGCCGGTTCTAGGTTGGTGGGCGTTGGTTGTGTGCTTTTCAACTTCATTTTTATTCTCTGTAGGTGGTTTGTTTTGTTTGTTTTTTTCTGTTTGCATTTCAATTTGCTTCTGGATTATTTTAAACCTTTCAATTTGTTGATTGTAAAGCATTTGCTGTCGTCTTTGAGTTTCACTTAACGTGGAACCCTTGGTGTCCATTAAAAATTTAATTTCATTTAAAGAGCTTGAAACACCATTATTTTTAAGCTTAAAGTTTTTTCTTTTCGTTTGTTTTTTAATTATTTTAAAATTCTTCCCTTTTCTTTTGATTTTATTATTAAATAACAACTTTCCATAAGAATTTAATTGAGATGCTTTTTTATAGTTTGTAC
>NW_026973158.1:0-53173 GCF_036711695.1 Zophobas morio | reverse complement strand
CATGCTTTAAGTGTGTTTGGTGGCTCAGAACCATCAAAAAACGTTGAAATATAGTTCACATTCAATAAAAATCGACAAAAATACAGTTTCTAGCTAAAATTTGATGGTTTCGTTGCACTTTCCGAGCCCGTAGGGTATCTGAGTGGCTTAAAAGTACAAGAAAACACTTCAAAAGTGGCGTTTCTGAAGAATTTTAACAGTTTTCTTGTATCTACGGACGCCAGAATGCATAAAATTGACCTAAACGTCTCCTTTTCCTATTCTGAGTCGATTCTGCATGCTTTAAGTGTGTTTGGTGGCTCAGAACCATCAAAAAACGTTGAAATATAGTTCAAATTCAATAAAAATCGACAAAAATACAGTTTCTAGCTAAAATTTGATGGTTTCGTTGCACTTTCCGAGCCCGTAGGGTATCTGAGTGGCTTAAAAGTACAAGAAAACACTTCAAAAGTGACGTTTCTGAAGAATTTTAACAGTTTTCTTGTATCTACGAACGCCAGAATGCATAAAATTGACCTAAACGTCTCCTTTTCCTATTCTGAGTCGATTCTGCATGCATTAAGTGTGTTTGGTGGCTCAGAACCATCAAAAAACGTTGAAATATAGTTCAAATTCAATAAAAATCGACAAAAATACAGTTTCTAGCTAAAATTTGATGGTTTCGTTGCACTTTCCGAGCCCGTAGGGTATCTGAGTGGCTTAAAAGTACAAGAAAACACTTCAAAAGTGACGTTTCTGAAGAATTTTAACAGTTTTCTTGTATCTACGAACGCCAGAATGCATAAAATTGACCTAAACGTCTCCTTTTCCTATTCTGAGTCGATTCTGCATGCTTTAAGTGTGTTTGGTGGCTCAGAACCATCAAAAAACGTTGAAATATAGTTCAAATTCAATAAAAATCGACAAAAATACAGTTTCTAGCTAAAATTTGATGGTTTCGCTGCACTTTCCGAGCCCGTAGGGTATCCGAGTGGCTTAAAAGTACAAGAAAACACTTCAAAAGTGACATTTCTGAAGAATTTTAACAGTTTTCTTGTATCTACGAACGCCAGAATGCATAAAATTGACCTAAACGTCTCCTTTTCCTATTCTGAGTCGATTCTGCATGCTTTAAGTGTGTTTGGTGGCTCAGAACCATCAAAAAACTTTGAAATATAGTTCAAATTCAATAAAAATCGACAAAAATACAGTTTCTAGCTAAAATTTGATGGTTTCGTTGCACTTTCCGAGCCCGTAGGGTATATGAGTGGCTTAAAAGTACAAGAAAACACTTCAAAAGTGACGTTTCTGAAGAATTTTAACAGTTTTCTTGTATCTACGAACGCCAGAATGCATAAAATTGACCTAAACGTCTCCTTTTCCTATTCTGAGTCGATTCTGCATGCTTTAAGTGTGTTTGGTGGCTCAGAACCATCAAAAAACGTTGAAATATAGTTCAAATTCAATAAAAATCGACAAAAATACAGTTTCTAGCTAAAATTTGATGGTTTCGTTGCACTTTCCGAGCCCGTAGGGTATCTGAGTGGCTTAAAAGTACAAGAAACCACTTCAAAAGTGACGTTTCTGAAGAATTTTAACAGTTTTCTTGTATCTACGAACGCCAGAATGCATAAAATTGACCTAAACGTCTCCTTTTCCTATTCTGAGTCGATTCTGCATGCTTTAAGTGTGTTTGGTGGCTCAGAACCATCAAAAAACGTTGAAATATAGTTCAAATTCAATAAAAATCGACAAAAATACAGTTTCTAGCTAAAATTTGATGGTTTCGTTGCACTTTCCGAGCCCGTAGGGTATCTGAGTTGCTTAAAAGTACAAGAAAACACTTCAAAAGTGACGTTTCTGAAGAATTTTAACAGTTTTCTTGTATCTACGAACGCCAGAATGCATAAAATTGACCTAAACGTCTCCTTTTCCTATTCTGAGTCGATTCTGCATGCTTTAAGTGTGTTTGGTGGCTCAGAACCATCAAAAAACGTTGAAATATAGTTCAAATTCAATAAAAATCGACAAAAATACAGTTTCTAGCTAAAATTTGATGGTTTCGTTGCACTTTCCGAGCCCGTAGGGTATCTGAGTGGCTTAAAAGTACAAGAAAACACTTCAAAAGTGACGTTTCTGAAGAATTTTAACAGTTTTCTTGTATTTACGAACGCCAGAATGCATAAAATTGACCTAAACGTCTCCTTTTCCTATTCTGAGTCGATTCTGCATGCTTTAAGTGTGTTTGGTGGCTCAGAACCATCAAAAAACGTTGAAATATAGTTCAAATTCAATAAAAATCGACAAAAATACAGTTTCTAGCTAAAATTTGATGGTTTCGTTGCACTTTCCGAGCCCGTAGGGTATCTGAGTGGCTTAAAAGTACAAGAAACCACTTCAAAAGTGACGTTTCTGAAGAATTTTAACAGTTTTCTTGTATCTACGAACGCCAGAATGCATAAAATTGACCTAAACGTCTCCTTTTCCTATTCTGAGTCGATTCTGCATGCTTTAAGTGTGTTTGGTGGCTCAGAACCATCAAAAAACGTTGAAATATAGTTCAAATTCAATAAAAATCGACAAAAATACAGTTTCTAGCTAAAATTTGATGGTTTCGTTGCACTTTCCGAGCCCGTAGGGTATCTGAGTGGCTTAAAAGTACAAGAAAACACTTCAAAAGTGACGTTTCTGAAGAATTTTAACAGTTTTCTTGTATCTACGAACGCCAGAATGCATAAAATTGACCTAAACGTCTCCTTTTCCTATTCTGAGTCGATTCTGCATGCTTTAAGTGTGTTTGGTGGCTCAGAACCATCAAAAAACGTTGAAATATAGTTCAAATTCAATAAAAATCGACAAAAATACAGTTTCTAGCTAAAATTTGATGGTTTCGTTGCACTTTCCGAGACCGTAGGGTATCTGAGTGGCTTAAAAGTACTAGAAAACACTTCAAAAGTGACGTTTCTGAAGAATTTTAACAGTTTTCTTGTATCTACGAACGCCAGAATGCATAAAATTGACCTAAACGTCTCCTTTTCCTATTCTGAGTCGATTCTGCATGCTTTAAGTGTGTTTGGTGGGTCAGAACCATCAAAAAACGTTGAAATATAGTTCAAATTCAATAAAAATCGACAAAAATACAGTTTCTAGCTAAAATTTGATGGTTTCGTTGCACTTTCCGAGCCCGTAGGGTATCTGAGTGGCTTAAAAGTACAAGAAAACACTTCAAAAGTGACGTTTCTGAAGAATTTTAACAGTTTTCTTGTATCTACGAACGCCAGAATGCATAAAATTGACCTAAACGTCTCCTTTTCCTATTCTGAGTCGATTCTGCATGCTTTAAGTGTGTTTGGTGGCTCAGAACCACCAAAAAACGTTGAAATATAGTTCAAATTCAATAAAAATCGACAAAAATACAGTTTCTAGCTAAAATTTGATGGTTTCGTTGCACTTTCCGAGCCCGTAGGGTATCTGGGTGGCTTAAAAGTACAAGAAAACACTTCAAAAGTGACGTTTCTGAAGAATTTTAACAGTTTTCTTGTATCTACGAACGCCAGAATGCATAAAATTGACCTAAACGTCTCCTTTTCCAATTCTGAGTCGATTCTGCATGCTTTAAGTGTGTTTGGTGGCTCAGAACCATCAAAAAACATTGAAATATAGTTCAAATTCAATAAAAATCGACAAAAATACAGTTTCTAGCTAAAATTTGATGGTTTCGTTGCACTTTCCGAGCCCGTAGGGTATCTGAGTGGCTTAAAAGTACAAGAAAACACTTCAAAAGTGACGTTTCTGAAGAATTTTAACAGTTTTCTTGTATCTACGAACGCCAGAATGCATAAAATTGACCTAAACGTCTCCTTTTCCTATTCTGAGTCGATTCTGCATGCTTTAAGTGTGTTTGGTGGCTCAGAACCATCAAAAAACGTTGAAATATAGTTCAAATTCAATAAAAATCGACAAAAATACAGTTTCTAGCTAAAATTTGATGGTTTCGTAGCACTTTCCGAGCCCGTAGGGTATCTGAGTGGCTTAAAAGTACAAGAAAACACTTCAAAAGTGACGTTTCTGAAGAATTTTAACAGTTTTCTTGTATCTACGAACGCCAGAATGCATAAAATTGACCTAAACGTCTCCTTTTCCTATTCTGAGTCGATTCTGCATGCTTTAAGTGTGTTTGGTGGCTCAGAACCATCAAAAAACGTTGAAATATAGTTCAAATTCAATAAAAATCGACAAAAATACAGTTTCTAGCTAAAATTTGATGGTTTCGTTGCACTTTCCGAGCCCGTTGGGTATCTGAGTGGCTTAAAAGTACAAGAAAACACTTCAAAAGTGACGTTTCTGAAGAATTTTAACAGTTTTCTTGTATCTACGAACGCCAGAATGCATAAAATTGACCTAAACGTCTCCTTTTCCTATTCTGAGTCGATTCTGCATGCTTTAAGTGTGTTTGGTGGCTCAAAACCATCAAAAAACGTTGAAATATAGTTCAAATTCAATAAAAATCGACAAAAATACAGTTTCTAGCTAAAATTTGATGGTTTCGTTGCACTTTCCGAGCCCGTGTGGGTATCTGAGTGGCTTAAAAGTACAAGAAAACACTTCAAAAGTGACGTTTCTGAAGAATTTTAACAGTTTTCTTGTATCTACGAACGCCAGAATGCATAAAATTGACCTAAACGTCTCCTTTTCCTATTCTGAGTCGATTCTGCATGCTTTAAGTGTGTTTGGTGGCTCAGAACCATCAAAAAACGTTGAAATATAGTTCAAATTCAATAAAAATCGACAAAAATACAGTTTCTAGCTAAAATTTGATGGTTTCGTTGCACTTTCCGAGCCCGTAGGGTATCTGAGTGGCTTAAAAGTACAAGAAAACACTTCAAAAGTGACGTTTCTGAAGAATTTTAACAGTTTTCTTGTATCTACGAACGCCAGAATGCATAAAATTGACCTAAACGTCTCCTTTTCCTATTCTGAGTCGATTCTGCATGCTTTAAGTGTGTTTGGTGGCTCAGAACCATCAAAAAACGTTGAAATATAGTTCAAATTCAATAAAAATCGACAAAAATACAGTTTCTAGCTAAAATTTGATGGTTTCGTTGCACTTTCCGAGCCCGTAGGGTATCTGAGTGGCTTAAAAGTATAAGAAAACACTTCACAAGTGACGTTTCTGAAGAATTTTAACAGTTTTCTTGTATCTACGAACGCCAGAATGCATAAAATTGACCTAAACATCTCCTTTTCCTATTCTGAGTCGATTCTGCATGCTTTAAGTGTGTTTGGTGGCTCAGAACCATCAAAAAACGTTGAAATTTAGTTCAAATTCAATTAAAATCGACAAAAATACAGTTTCTAGCTAAAATTTGATGGTTTCGTTGCACTTTCCGAGCCCGTAGGGTATCTGAGTGGCTTAAATGTACAAGAAAACACTTCAAAAGAGACGTTTCTGAAGAATTTTAACAGTTTTCTTGTATCTACGAACGCCAGAATGCATAAAATTGACCTAAACGTCTCCTTTTCCTATTCTGAGTCGATTCTGCATGCTTTAAGTGTGTTTGGTGGCTCAGAACCATCAAAAAACGTTGAAATATAGTTCAAATTCAATAAAAATCGATAAAAATACAGTTTCTAGCTAAAATTTGATGGTTTCGTTGCACTTTCCGAGCCCGTAGGGTATCTGAGTGGCTTAAAAGTACAAGAAAACACTTCAAAAGTGACGTTTCTGAAGAATTTTAACAGTTTTCTTGTATCTACGAACGCCAGAATGCATAAAATTGACCTAAACGTCTCCTTTTCCTATTCTGAGTCGATTCTGCATGCTTTAAGTGTGTTTGGTGGCTCAGAACCATCAAAAAACGTTGAAATATAGTTCAAATTCAATAAAAATCGACAAAAATACAGTTTCTAGCTAAAATTTGATGGTTTCGTTGCACTTTCCGAGCCCGTAGGGTATCTGAGTGGCTTAAAAGTACAAGAAAACACTTCAAAAGTGACGTTTCTGAAGAATTTTAACAGTTTTCTTGTATCTACGAACGCCAGAATGCATAAAATTGACCTAAACGTCTCCTTTTCCTATTCTGAGTCGATTCTGCATGCTTTAAGTGTGTTTGGTGGCTCAGAACCATCAAAAAACGTTGAAATATAGTTCAAATTCAATAAAAATCGACAAAAATACAGTTTCTAGCTAAAATTTGATGGTTTCGTTGCACTTTCCGAGCCCGTAGGGTATCTGAGTGGCTTAAAAGTACAAGAAAACACTTCAAAAGTGACGTTTCTGAAGAATTTTAACAGTTTTCTTGTATCTACGAACGCCAGAATGCATAAAATTGACCTAAACGTCTCCTTTTCCTATTCTGAGTCGATTCTGCATGCTTTAAGTGTGTTTGGTGGCTCAGAACCATCAAAAAACGTTGAAATATAGTTCAAATTCAATAAAAATCGACAAAAATACAGTTTCTAGCTAAAATTTGATGGTTTCGTTGCACTTTCCGAGCCCGTAGGGTATCTGAGTGGCTTAAAAGTACAAGAAAACACTTCAAAAGTGACGTTTCTGAAGAATTTTAACAGTTTTCTTGTATCTACGAACGCCAGAATGCATAAAATTGACCTAAACGTCTCCTTTTCCTATTCTGAGTCGATTCTGCATGCTTTAAGTGTGTTTGGTGGCTCAGAACCATCAAAAAACGTTGAAATATAGTTCAAATTCAATAAAAATCGACAAAAATACAGTTTCTAGCTAAAATTTGATGGTTTCGTTGCACTTTCCGAGCCCGTAGGGTATCTGAGTGGCTTAAAAGGACAAGAAAACACTTCAAAAGTGACGTTTCTGAAGAATTTTAACAGTTTTCTTGTATCTACGAACGCCAGAATGCATAAAATTGACCTAAACGTCGCCTTTTCCTATTCTGAGTCGATTCTGCATGCTTTAAGTGTGTTTGGTGGCTCAGAACCATCAAAAAACGTTGAAATATAGTTCAAATTCAATAAAAATCGACAAAAATACAGTTTCTAGCTAAAATTTGATGGTTTCGTTGCACTTTCCGAGCCCGTAGGGTATCTGAGTGGCTTAAAAGTACAAGAAAACACTTCAAAAGTGACGTTTCTGAAGAATTTTAACAGTTTTCTTGTATCTACGAACGCTAGAATGCATAAAATTGACCTAAACGTCTCCTTTTCCTATTCTGAGTCGATTCTGCATGCTTTAAGTGTGTTTGGTGGCTCAGAACCATCAAAAAACGTTGAAATATAGTTCAAATTCAATAAAAATCGACAAAAATACAGTTTCTAGCTAAAATTTGAAGGTTTCGTTGCACTTTCCGAGCCCGTAGGGTATCTGAGTGGCTTAAAAGTACAAGAAAACACTTCAAAAGTGACGTTTCTGAAGAATTTTAACAGTTTTCTTGTATCTACGAACGCCAGAATGCATAAAATTGACCTAAACTTCTCCTTTTCCTATTCTGAGTCGATTCTGCATGCTTTAAGTGTGTTTGGTGGCTCAGAACCATCAAAAAACGTTGAAATATAGTTCAAATTCAATAAAAATCGACAAAAATACAGTTTCTAGCTAAAATTTGATGGTTTCGTTGCACTTTCCGAGCCCGTAGGGTATCTGAGTGGCTTAAAAGTACAAGAAAACACTTCAAAAGTGACGTTTCTGAAGAATTTTAACAGTTTTCTTGTATCTACGAACGCCAGAATGCATAAAATTGACCTAAACGTCTCCTTTTCCTATTCTGAGTCGATTCTGCATGTTTTAAGTGTGTTTGGTGGCTCAGAACCATCAAAAAACGTTGAAATATAGTTCAAATTCAATAAAAATCGACAAAAATACAGTTTCTAGCCAAAATTTTATGGTTTCGTTGCACTTTCCGAGCCCGTAAGGTATCTGAGTGGCTTAAAAGTACAAGAAAACACTTCAAAAGTGACGTTTCTGAAGAATTTTAACAGTTTTCTTGTATCTACGAACGCCAGAATGCATAAAATTGACCTAAACGTCTCCTTTTCCTATTCTGAGTCGATTCTGCATGCTTTAAGTGTGTTTGGTGGCTCAGAACCATCAAAAAACGTTGAAATATAGTTCAAATTCAATAAAAATCGACAAAAATACAGTTTCTAGCTAAAATTTGATGGTTTCGTTGCACTTTCCGAGCCCGTAGGGTATCTGAGTGGCTTAAAAGTACAAGAAAACACTTCAAAAGTGACGTTTCTGAAGAATTTTAACAGTTTTCTTGTATCTACGAACGCCAGAATGCATAAAATTGACCTAAACGTCTCCTTTTCCTATTCTGAGTCGATTCTGCATGCTTTAAGTGTGTTTGGTGGCTCAGAACCATCAAAAAACGTTGAAATATAGTTCAAATTCAATAAAAATCGACAAAAATACAGTTTCTAGCTAAAATTTGATGGTTTCATTGCACTTTCCGAGCCCGTAGGGTATCTGAGTGGCTTAAAAGTACAAGAAAACACTTCAAAAGTGACGTTTCTGAAGAATTTTAACAGTTTTCTTGTATCTACGAACGCCAGAATGCATAAAATTGAACTAAACGTCTCCTTTTCCTATTCTGAGTCGATTCTGCATGCTTTAAGTGTGTTTGGTGGCTCAGAACCATCAAAAAACGTTGAAATATAGTTCAAATTCAATAAAAATCGACAAAAATACAGTTTCTAGCTAAAATTTGATGGTTTCGTTGCACTTTCCGAGCCGTAGGGTATCTGAGTGGCTTAAAAGTACAAGAAAACACTTCAAAAGTGACGTTTCTGAAGAATTTTAACAGTTTTCTTGTATCTACGAACGCCAGAATGCATAAAATTGACCTAAACGTCTCCTTTTCCTATTCTGAGTCGATTCTGCATGCTTTAAGTGTGTTTGGTGGCTCACAACCATCAAAAAACGTTGAAATATAGTTCAAATTCAATAAAAATCGACAAAAATACAGTTTCTAGCTAAAATTTGATGGTTTCGTTGCACTTTCCGAGCCCGTAGGGTATCTGAGTGGCTTAAAAGTACAAGAAAACACTTCAAAAGTGACGTTTCTGAAGAATTTTAACAGTTTTCTTGTATCTACGAACGCCAGAATGCATAAAATTGACCTAAACATCTCCTTTTCCTATTCTGAGTCGATTCTGCATGCTTTAAGTGTGTTTGGTGGCTCAGAACCATCAAAAAACGTTGAAATATAGTTCAAATTCAATAAAAATCGACAAAAATACAGTTTCTAGCTAAAATTTGATGGTTTCGTTGCACTTTCCGAGCCCGTTGGGTATCTGAGTGGCTTAAAAGTACAAGAAAACACTTCAAAAGTGACGTTTCTGAAGAATTTTAACAGTTTTCTTGTATCTACGAACGCCAGAATGCATAAAATTGACCTAAACGTCTCCTTTTCCTATTCTGAGTCGATTCTGCATGCTTTAAGTGTGTTTGGTGGCTCAGAACCATCAAAAAACGTTGAAATATAGTTCAAATTCAATAAAAATCGACAAAAATACAGTTTCTAGCTAAAATTTGATGGTTTCGTTGCACTTTCCGAGCCCGTAGGGTATCTGAGTGGCTTAAAAGTACAAGAAAACACTTCAAAAGTGACGTTTCTGAAGAATTTTAACAGTTTTCTTGTATCTACGAACGCCAGAATGCATAAAATTGACCTAAACGTCTCCTTTTCCTATTCTGAGTCGATTCTGCATGCTTTAAGTGTGTTTGGTGGCTCAGAACCATCAAAAAACGTTGAAATATAGTTCAAATTCAATAAAAATCGACAAAAATACAGTTTCTAGCTAAAATTTGATGGTTTCGTTGCACTTTCCGAGCCCGTTGGGTATCTGAGTGGCTTAAAAGTACAAGAAAACACTTCAAAAGTGACGTTTCTGAAGAATTTTAACAGTTTTCTTGTATCTACGAACGCCAGAATGCATAAAATTGACCTAAACGTCTCCTTTTCCTATTCTGAGTCGATTCTGCATGCTTTAAGTGTGTTTGGTGGCTCAGAACCATCAAAAAACATTGAAATATAGTTCAAATTCAATAAAAATCGACAAAAATACAGTTTCTAGCTAAAATTTGATGGTTTCGTTGCACTTTCCGAGCCCGTAGGGTATCTGAGTGGCTTAAAAGTACAAGAAAACACTTCAAAAGTGACGTTTCTGAAGAATTTTAACAGTTTTCTTGTATCTACGAACGCCAGAATGCATAAAATTGACCTAAACGTCTCCTTTTCCTATTCTGAGTCGATTCTGCATGCTTTAAGTGTGTTTGGTGGCTCAGAACCATCAAAAAACGTTGAAATATAGTTCAAATTCAATAAAAATCGACAAAAATACAGTTTCTAGCTAAAATTTGATGGTTTCGTTGCACTTTCCGAGCCCGTAGGGTATCTGAGTGGCTTAAAAGTACAAGAAAACACTTCAAAAGTGACGTTTCTGAAGAATTTTAACAGTTTTCTTGTATCTACGAACGCCAGAATGCATAAAATTGACCTAACCGTCTCCTTTTCCTATTCTGAGTCGATTCTGCATGCTTTAAGTGTGTTTGGTGGCTCAGAACCATCAAAAAACGTTGAAATATAGTTCAAATTCAATAAAAATCGACAAAAATACAGTTTCTAGCTAAAATTTGATGGTTTCGTAGCACTTTCCGAGCCCGTAGGGTATCTGAGTGGCTTAAAAGTACAAGAAAACACTTCAAAAGTGACGTTTCTGAAGAATTTTAACAGTTTTCTTGTATCTACGAACGCCAGAATGCATAAAATTGACCTAAACGTCTCCTTTTCCTATTCTGAGTCGATTCTGCATGCTTTAAGTGTGTTTGGTGGCTCAGAACCATCAAAAAACGTTGAAATATAGTTCAAATTCAATAAAAATCGACAAAAATACAGTTTCTAGCTAAAATTTGATGGTTTCGTTGCACTTTCCGAGCCCGTAGGGTATCTGAGTGGCTTAAAAGTACAAGAAAACACTTCAAAAGTGACGTTTCTGAAGAATTTTAACAGTTTTCTTGTATCTACGAACGCCAGAATGCATAAAATTGACCTAAACGTCTCCTTTTCCTATTCTGAGTCGATTCTGCATGCTTTAAGTGTGTTTGGTGGCTCAGAACCATCAAAAAACGTTGAAATATAGTTCAAATTCAATAAAAATCGACAAAAATACAGTTTCTAGCTAAAATTTGATGGTTTCGTTGCACTTTCCGAGCCCGTAGGGTATCTGAGTGGCTTAAAAGTACAAGAAAACACTTCAAAAGTGACGTTTCTGAAGAATTTTAACAGTTTTCTTGTATCTACGAACGCCAGAATGCATAAAATTGACCTAAACGTCTCCTTTTCCTATTCTGAGTCGATTCTGCATGCTTTAAGTGTGTTTGGTGGCTCAGAACCATCAAAAAACGTTGAAATATAGTTCAAATTCAATAAAAATCGACAAAAATACAGTTTCTAGCTAAAATTTGATGGTTTCGTTGCACTTTCCGAGCCCGTAGGGTATCTGAGTGGCTTAAAAGTACAAGAAAACACTTCAAAAGTGACGTTTCTGAAGAATTTTAACAGTTTTCTTGTATCTACGAACGCCAGAATGCATAAAATTGACCTAAACGTCTCCTTTTCCTATTCTGAGTCGATTCTGCATGCTTTAAGTGTGTTTGGTGGCTCAGAACCATCAAAAAACGTTGAAATATAGTTCAAATTCAATAAAAATCGACAAAAATACAGTTTCTAGCTAAAATTTGATGGTTTCGTTGCACTTTCCGAGCCCGTAGGGTATCTGAGTGGCTTAAAAGTACAAGAAAACACTTCAAAAGTGACGTTTCTGAAGAATTTTAACAGTTTTCTTGTATCTACGAACGCCAGAATGCATAAAATTGACCTAAACGTCTCCTTTTCCTATTCTGAGTCGATTCTGCATGCTTTAGGTGTGTTTGGTGGCTCAGAACCATCAAAAAACGTTGAAATATAGTTCAAATTCAATAAAAATCGACAAAAATACAGTTTCTAGCTAAAATTTGATGGTTTCGTTGCACTTTCCGAGCCCGTAGGGTATCTGAGTGGCTTAAAAGTACAAGAAAACACTTCAAAGTGACGTTTCTGAAGAATTTTAACAGTTTTCTTGTATCTACGAACGCCAGAATGCATAAAATTGACCTAAACGTCTCCTTTTCCTATTCTGAGTCGATTCTGCATGCTTTAAGTGTGTTTGGTGGCTCAGAACCATCAAAAAACGTTGAAATATAGTTCAAATTCAATAAAAATCGACAAAAACACAGTTTCTAGCTAAAATTTGATGGTTTCGTTGCACTTTCCGAGCCCATTGGGTACCTGAGTGGCTTAAAAGTACAACAAAACACTTCAAAAGTGACGTTTCTGAAGAATTTTAACAGTTTTCTTGTATCTACGAACGCCAGAATGCATAAAATTGACCTAAACGTCTCCTTTTCCTATTCTGAGTCGATTCTGCATGCTTTAAGTGTGTTTGGTGGCTCAGAACCATCAAAAAACGTTGAAATATAGTTCAAATTCAATAAAAATCGACAAAAATACAGTTTCTAGCTAAAATTTGATGGTTTCGTTGCACTTTCCGAGCCCATAGGGTATCTGAGTGGCTTAAAAGTACAAGAAAACACTTCAAAAGTGACGTTTCTGAAGAATTTTAACAGTTTTCTTGTATCCACGAACGCCAGAATGCATAAATTTGACCTAAACGTCTCCTTTTCCTATTCTGAGTCGATTCTGCATGCTTTAAGTGTGTTTGGTGGCTCAGAACCATCAAAAAACGTTGAAATATAGTTCAAATTCAATAAAAATCGACAAAAATACAGTTTCTAGCTAAAATTTGATGGTTTCGTTGCACTTTCCGAGCCCGTAGGGTATCTGAGTGGCTTAAAAGTACAAGAAAACACTTCAAAAGTGACGTTTCTGAAGAATTTTAACAGTTTTCTTGTATCTACGAACGCCAGAATGCATAAAATTGACCTAAACGTCTCCTTTTCCTATTCTGAGTCGATTCTGCATGCTTTAAGTGTGTTTGGTGGCTCAGAACCATCAAAAAACGTTGAAATATAGTTCAAATTCAATAAAAATCGACAAAAATACAGTTTCTAGCTAAAATTTGATGGTTTCGTTGCACTTTCCGAGCCGTAGGGTATCTGAGTGGCTTAAAAGTACAAGAAAACACTTCAAAAGTGACGTTTCTGAAGAATTTTAACAGTTTTCTTGTATCTACGAACGCCAGAATGCATAAAATTGACCTAAACGTCTCCTTTTCCTATTCTGAGTCGATTCTGCATGCTTTAAGTGTGTTTGGTGGCTCAGAACCATCAAAAAACGTTGAAATATAGTTCAAATTCAATAAAAATCGACAAAAATACAGTTTCTAGCTAAAATTTGATGGTTTCGTTGCACTTTCCGAGCCCTTTGGGTATCTGAGTGGCTTAAAAGTACAAGAAAACACTTCGAAAGTGACGTTTCTGAAGAATTTTAACAGTTTTCTTGTATCTACGAACGCCAGAATGCATAAAATTGACCTAAACGTCTCCTTTTCCTATTCTGAGTAGATTCTGCATGCTTTAAGTGTGTTTGGTGGCTCAGAACCATCAAAAAACGTTGAAATATAGTTCAAATTCAATAAAAATCGACAAAAATACAGTTTCTAGCTAAAATTTGATGGTTTCGTTGCACTTTCCGAGCCCATAGGGTATCTGAGTGGCTTAAAAGTACAAGAAAACACTTCAAAAGTGACGTTTCTGAAGAATTTTAACAGTTTTCTTGTATCCACGAACGCCAGAATGCATAAATTTGACCTAAACGTCTCCTTTTCCTATTCTGAGTCGATTCTGCATGCTTTAAGTGTGTTTGGTGGCTCAGAACCATCAAAAAACGTTGAAATATAGTTCAAATTCAATAAAAATCGACAAAAATACAGTTTCTAGCTAAAATTTGATGGTTTCGTTGCACTTTCCGAGCCCGTAGGGTATCTGAGTGGCTTAAAAGTACAAGAAAACACTTCAAAAGTGACGTTTCTGAAGAATTTTAACAGTTTTCTTGTATCTACGAACGCCAGAATGCATAAAATTGACCTAAACGTCTCCTTTTCCTATTCTGAGTCGATTCTGCATGCTTTAAGTGTGTTTGGTGGCTCAGAACCATCAAAAAACGTTGAAATATAGTTCAAATTCAATAAAAATCGACAAAAATACAGTTTCTAGCTAAAATTTGATGGTTTCGTTGCACTTTCCGAGCCCGTAGGGTATCTGAGTGGCTTAAAAGTACAAGAAAACACTTCAAAAGTGACGTTTCTGAAGAATTTTAACAGTTTTCTTGTATCTACGAACGCCAGAATGCATAAAATTGACCTAAACGTCTCCTTTTCCTATTCTGAGTCGATTCTGCATGCTTTAAGTGTGTTTGGTGGCTCAGAACCATCAAAAAACGTTGAAATATAGTTCAAATTCAATAAAAATCGACAAAAATACAGTTTCTAGCTAAAATTTGATGGTTTCGTTGCACTTTCCGAGCCCTTTGGGTATCTGAGTGGCTTAAAAGTACAAGAAAACACTTCAAAAGTGACGTTTCTGAAGAATTTTAACAGTTTTCTTGTATCTACGAACGCCAGAATGCATAAAATTGACCTAAACGTCTCCTTTTCCTATTCTGAGTCGATTCTGCATGCTTTAAGTGTGTTTGGTGGCTCAGAACCATCAAAAAACGTTGAAATATAGTTCAAATTCAATAAAAATCGACAAAAATACAGTTTCTAGCTAAAATTTGATGGTTTCGTTGCACTTTCCGAGCCCGTAGGGTATCTGAGTGGCTTAAAAGTACAAGAAAACACTTCAAAAGTGACGTTTCTGAAGAATTTTAACAGTTTTCTTGTATCTACGAACGCCAGAATGCATAAAATTGACCTAAACGTCTCCTTTTCCTATTCTGAGTCGATTCTGCATGCTTTAAGTGTGTTTGGTGGCTCAGAACCATCAAAAAACGTTGAAATATAGTTCAAATTCAATAAAAATCGACAAAAATACAGTTTCTAGCTAAAATTTGATGGTTTCGTTGCACTTTCCGAGCCCGTAGGGTATCTGAGTGGCTTAAAATTACAAGAAAACACTTCGAAAGTGACGTTTCTGAAGAATTTTAACAGTTTTCTTGTATCTACGAACGCCAGAATGCATAAAATTGACCTAAACGTCTCCTTTTCCTATTCTGAGTCGATTCTGCATGCTTTAAGTGTGTTTGGTGGCTCAGAACCATCAAAAAACGTTGAAATATAGTTCAAATTCAATAAAAATCGACAAAAATACAGTTTCTAGCTAAAATTTGATGGTTTCGTTGCACTTTCCGAGCCCGTAGGGTATCTGAGTGGCTTAAAAGTACAAGAAAACACTTCAAAAGTGACGTTTCTGAAGAATTTTAACAGTTTTCTTGTATCTACGAACGCCAGAATGCATAAAATTGACCTAAACGTCTCCTTTTCCTATTCTGAGTCGATTCTGCATGCTTTAAGTGTGTTTGGTGGCTCAGAACCATCAAAAAACGTTGAAATATAGTTCAAATTCAATAAAAATCGACAAAAATACAGTTTCTAGCTAAAATTTGATGGTTTCGTTGCACATTCCGAGCCCGTAGGGTATCTGAGTGGCTTAAAAGTACAAGAAAACACTTCAAAAGTGACGTTTCTGAAGAATTTTAACAGTTTTCTTGTATCTACGAACGCCAGAATGCATAAAATTGACCTAAACGTCTCCTTTTCCTATTCTGAGTCGATTCTGCATGCTTTAAGTGTGTTTGGTGGCTCAGAACCATCAAAAAACGTTGAAATATAGTTCAAATTCAATAAAAATCGACAAAAATACAGTTTCTAGCTAAAATTTGATGGTTTCGTTGCACTTTCCGAGCCCGTAGGGTATCTGAGTGGCTTAAAAGTACAAGAAAACACTTCAAAAGTGACGTTTCTGAAGAATTTTTAACAGTTTTCTTGTATCTACGAACGCCAGAATGCATAAAATTGACCTAAACGTCTCCTTTTCCTATTCTGAGTCGATTCTGCATGCTTTAAGTGTGTTTGGTGGCTCAGAACCATCAAAAAACGTTGAAATATAGTTCAAATTCAATAAAAATCGACAAAAATACAGTTTCTAGCTAAAATTTGATGGTTTCGTTGCACTTTCCGAGCCCGTAGGGTATCTGAGTGGCTTAAAAGTACAAGAAAACACTTCAAAAGTGACGTTTCTGAAGAATTTTAACAGTTTTCTTGTATCTACGAACGCCAGAATGCATAAAATTGACCTAAACGTCTCCTTTTCCTATTCTGAGTCGATTCTGCATGCTTTAAGTGTGTTTGGTGGCTCAGAACCATCAAAAAACGTTGAAATATAGTTCAAATTCAATAAAAATCGACAAAAATACAGTTTCTAGCTAAAATTTGATGGTTTCGTTGCACTTTCCGAGCCCGTAGGGTATCTGAGTGGCTTAAAAGTACAAGAAAACACTTCAAAAGTGACGTTTCTGAAGAATTTTAACAGTTTTCTTGTATCTACGACGCCAGAATGCATAAAATTGACCTAAACGTCTCCTTTTCCTATTCTGAGTCGATTCTGCATGCTTTAAGTGTGTTTGGTGGCTCAGAACCATCAAAAAACGTTGAAATATAGTTCAAATTCAATAAAAATCGACAAAAATACAGTTTCTAGCTAAAATTTGATGGTTTCGTTGCACTTTCCGAGCCCGTAGGGTATCTGAGTGGCTTAAAAGTACAAGAAAACACTTCAAAAGTGACGTTTCTGAAGAATTTTAACAGTTTTCTTGTATCTACGAACGCCAGAATGCATAAAATTGACCTAAACGTCTCCTTTTCCTATTCTGAGTCGATTCTGCATGCTTTAAGTGTGTTTGGTGGCTCAGAACCATCAAAAAACGTTGAAATATTGTTCAAATTCAATAAAAATCGACAAAAATACAGTTTCTAGCTAAAATTTTATGGTTTCGTTGCACTTTCCGAGCCCGTAGGGTATCTGAGTGGCTTAAAAGTACAAGAAAACACTTCAAAAGTGACGTTTCTGAAGAATTTTAACAGTTTTCTTGTATCTACGAACGCCAGAATGCATAAAATTGACCTAAACATCTCCTTTTCCTATTCTGAGTCGATTCTGCATGCTTTAAGTGTGTTTGGTGGCTCAGAACCATCAAAAAACGTTGAAATATAGTTCAAATTCAATAAAAATCGACAAAAATACAGTTTCTAGCTAAAATTTGATGGTTTAGTTGGACTTTCCGAGCCCGTAGGGTATCTGAGTGGCTTTAAAGTACAAGAAAACACTTCAAAAGTGACGTTTCTGAAGAATTTTAACAGTTTTCTTGTATCTACGAACGCCAGAATGCATAAAATTGACCTAAACGTCTCCTTTTCCTATTCTGAGTCGATTCTGCATGCTTTAAGTGTGTTTGGTGGCTCAGAACCATCAAAAAAAGTTTAAATATAGTTCAAATTCAATAAAAATCGACAAAAATACAGTTTCTAGCTAAAATTTGATGGTTTCGTTGCACTTTCCGAGCCCGTAGGGTATCTGAGTGGCTTAAAAGTACAAGAAAACACTTCAAAAGTGACGTTTCTGAAGAATTTTAACAGTTTTCTTGTATCTACGAACGCCAGAATGCATAAAATTGACCTAAACGTCTCCTTTTCCTATTGTGAGTCGATTCTGCATGCTTTAAGTGTGTTTGGTGGCTCAGAACCATCAAAAAACGTTGAAATATAGTTCAAATTCAATAAAAATCGACAAAAATACAGTTTCTAGCTAAAATTTGATGGTTTCGTTGCACTTTCCGAGCCCGTAGGGTATCTGAATGGCTTAAAAGTACAAGAAAACGCTTCAAAAGTGACGTTTCTGAAGAATTTTAACAGTTTTCTTGTATCTACGAACGCCAGAATGCATAAAATTGACCTAAACGTCTCCTTTTCCTATTCTGAGTCGATTCTGCATGCTTTAAGTGTGTTTGGTGGCTCAGAACCATCAAAAAACGTTGAAATATAGTTCAAATTCAATAAAAATCGACAAAAATACAGTTTCTAGCTAAAATTTGATGGTTTCGTTGCACTTTCCGAGCCCGTAGGGTATCTGAGTGGCTTAAAAGTACAAGAAAACACTTCAAAAGTGACGTTTCTGAAGAATTTTAACAGTTTTCTTGTATCTACGAACGCCAGAATGCATAAAATTGACCTAAACGTCTCCTTTTCCTATTCTGAGTCGATTCTGCATGCTTTAAGTGTGTTTGGTGGCTCAGAACCATCAAAAAACGTTGAAATATAGTTCAAATTCAATAAAAATTGACAAAAGTACAGTTTCTAGCTAAAATTTGATGGTTTCGTTGCACTTTCCGAGCCCGTAGGGTATCTGAGTGGCTTAAAAGTACAAGAAAACACTTCAAAAGTGACGTTTCTGAAGAATTTTAACAGTTTTCTTGTATCTACGAACGCCAGAATGCATAAAATTGACCTAAACTTCTCCTTTTCCTATTCTGAGTCGATTCTGCATGCTTTAAGTGTGTTTGGTGGCTCAGAACCATCAAAAAACGTTGAAATATAGTTCAAATTCAATAAAAATCGACAAAAATACAGTTTCTAGCTAAAATTTGATGGTTTCGTTGCACTTTCCGAGCCCGTAGGGTATCTGAGTGGCTTAAAAGTACAAGAAAACACTTCAAAAGTGACGTTTCTGAAGAATTTTAACAGTTTTCTTGTATCTACGAACGCCAGAATGCATAAAATTGACCTAAACGTCTCCTTTTCCTATTCTGAGTCGATTCTGCATGCTTTAAGTGTGTTTGGTGGCTCAGAACCATCAAAAAACGTTGAAATATAGTTCAAATTCAATAAAAATCGACAAAAATACAGTTTCTAGCTAAAATTTGATGGTTTCGTTGCACTTTCCGAGCCCGTAGGGTATCTGAGTGGCTTAAAAGTACAAGAAAACACTTCAAAAGTGACGTTTCTGAAGAATTTTAACAGTTTTCTTGTATCTACGAACGCCAGAATGCATAAAAATTGACCTAAACGTCTCCTTTTCCTATTCTGAGTCGATTCTGCATGCTTTAAGTGTGTTTGGTGGCTCAGAACCATCAAAAAACGTTGAAATATAGTTCAAATTCAATAAAAATCGACAAAAATACAGTTTCTAGCTAAAATTTGATGGTTTCGTTGCACTTTCCGAGCCCGTAGGGTATCTGAGTGGCTTAAAAGTACAAGAAAACATTTCAAAAGTGACGTTTCTGAAGAATTTTAACAGTTTTCTTGTATCTACGAACGCCAGAATGCATAAAATTGACCTAAACGTCTCCTTTTCCTATTCTGAGTCGATTCTGCATGCTTTAAGTGTGTTTGGAGGCTCAGAACCATCAAAAAACTTTGAAATATAGTTCAAATTCAATAAAAATCGACAAAAATACAGTTTCTAGCTAAAATTTGATGGTTTCGTTGCACTTTCCGAGCCCGTAGGGTATCTGAGTGGCTTAAAAGTACAAGAAAACACTTCAAAAGTGACGTTTCTGAAGAATTTTAACAGTTTTCTTGTATCTACGAACGCCAGAATGCATAAAATTGACCTAAACGTCTCCTTTTCCTATTCTGAGTCGATTCTGCATGCTTTAAGTGTGTTTGGTGGCTCAGAACCATCAAAAAACGTTGAAATATAGTTCAAATTCAATAAAAATCGACAAAAATACAGTTTCTAGCTAAAATTTGATGGTTTCGTTGCACTTTCCGAGCCCGTAGGGTATCTGAGTGGCTTAAAAGTACAAGAAAACACTTCAAAAGTGACGTTTCTGAAGAATTTTAACAGTTTTCTTGTATCTACGAACGCCAGAATGCATAAAATTGACCTAAACGTCTCCTTTTCCTATTCTGAGTCGATTCTGCATGCTTTAAGTGTGTTTGGTGGCTCAGAACCATCAAAAAACGTTGAAATATAGTTCAAATTCAATAAAAATCGACAAAAATACAGTTTCTAGCTAAAATTTGATGGTTTCGTTGCACTTTCCGAGCCCGTAGGGTATCTGAGTGGCTTAAAAGTACAAGAAAACACTTCAAAAGTGACGTTTCTGAAGAATTTTAACAGTTTTCTTGTATCTACGAACGCCAGAATGCATAAAATTGACCTAAACGTCTCCTTTTCCTATTCTGAGTCGATTCTGCATGCTTTAAGTGTGTTTGGTGGCTCAGAACCATCAAAAAACGTTGAAATATAGTTCAAATTTAATAAAAATCGGCAAAAATACAGTTTCTAGCTAAAATTTGATGGTTTCGTTGCACTTTCCGAGCCCGTAGGGTATCTGAGTGGCTTAAAAGTACAAGAAAACACTTCAAAAGTGACGTTTCTGAAGAATTTTAACAGTTTTCTTGTATCTACGAACGCCAGAATGCATAAAATTGATCTAAACGTCTCCTTTTCCTATTCTGAGTCGATTCTGCATGCTTTAAGTGTGTTTGGTGGCTCAGAACCATCAAAAAACGTTGAAATATAGTTCAAATTCAATAAAAATCGACAAAAATACAGTTTCTAGCTAAAATTTGATGGTTTCGTTGCACTTTCCGAGCCCGTAGGGTATCTGAGTGGCTTAAAAGTACAAGAAAACACTTCAAAAGTGACGTTTCTGAAGAATTTTAACAGTTTTCTTGTATCTACGAACGCCAGAATGCATAAAATTGACCTAAACGTCTCCTTTTCCTATTCTGAGTCGATTCTGCATGCTTTAAGTGTGTTTGGTGGCTCAGAACCATCAAAAAACGTTGAAATATAGTTCAAATTCAATAAAAATCGACAAAAATACAGTTTCTAGCTAAAATTTGATGGTTTCGTTGCACTTTCCGAGCCCGTAGGGTATCTGAGTGGCTTAAAAGTACAAGAAAACACTTCAAAAGTGACGTTTCTGAAGAATTTTAACAGTTTTCTTGTATCTACGAACGCCAGAATGCATAAAATTGACCTAAACGTCTCCTTTTCCTATTCTGAGTCGATTCTGCATGCTTTAAGTGTGTTTGGTGGCTCAGAACCATCAAAAAACGTTGAAATATAGTTCAAATTCAATAAAAATCGACAAAAATACAGTTTCTAGCTAAAATTTGATGGTTTCGTTGCACTTTCCGAGCCCGTAGGGTATCTGAGTGGTTTAAAAGTACAAGAAAACACTTCAAAAGTGACGTTTCTGAAGAATTTTAACAGTTTTCTTGTATCTACGAACGCCAGAATGCATAAAATTGACCTAAACGTCTCCTTTTCCTATTCTGAGTCGATTCTGCATGCTTTAAGTGTGTTTGGTGGCTCAGAACCATCAAAAAACGTTGAAATCTAGTTCAAATTCAATAAAAATCGACAAAAATACAGTTTCTAGCTAAAATTTGATGGTTTCGTTGCACTTTCCGAGCCCGTAGGGTATCTGAGTGGCTTAAAAGTACAAGAAAACACTTCAAAAGTGACGTTTCTGAAGAATTTTAACAGTTTTCTTGTATCTACGAACGCCAGAATGCATAAAATTGACCTAAACGTCTCCTTTTCCTATTCTGAGTCGATTCTGCATGCTTTAAGTGTGTTTGGTGGCTCAGAACCATCAAAAAACGTTGAAATATAGTTCAAATTCAATAAAAATCGACAAAAATACAGTTTCTAGCTAAAATTTGATGGTTTCGTTGCACTTTCCGAGCCCGTAGGGTATCTGAGTGGCTTAAAAGTACAAGAAAACACTTCAAAAGTGACGTTTCTGAAGAATTTTAACAGTTTTCTTGTATCTACGAACGCCAGAATGCATAAAATTGACCTAAACGTCTCCTTTTCCTATTCTGAGTCGATTCTGCATGCTTTAAGTGTGTTTGGTGGCTCAGAACCATCAAAAAACGTTGAAATATAGTTCAAATTCAATAAAAATCGACAAAAATACAGTTTCTAGCTAAAATTTGATGGTTTCGTTGCACTTTCCGAGCCCGTAGGGTATCTGAGTGGCTTAAAAGTACAAGAAAACACTTCAAAAGTGACGTTTCTGAAGAATTTTAACAGTTTTCTTGTATCTACGAACGCCAGAATGCATAAAATTGACCTAAACGTCTCCTTTTCCTATTCTGAGTCGATTCTGCATGCTTTAAGTGTGTTTGGTGGCTCAGAACCATCAAAAAACGTTGAAATATAGTTCAAATTAAATAAAAATCGACAAAAATACAGTTTCTAGCCAAAATTTGATGGTTTCGTTGCACTTTCCGAGCCCGTAGGGTATCTGAGTGGCTTAAAAGTACAAGAAAACACTTCAAAAGTGACGTTTCTGAAGAATTTTAACAGTTTTCTTGTATCTACGAACGCCAGAATGCATAAAATTGACCTAAACGTCTCCTTTTCCTATTCTGAGTCGATTCTGCATGCTTTAAGTGTGTTTGGTGGCTCAGAACCATCAAAAAACTTTGAAATATAGTTCAAATTCAATAAAAATCGACAAAAATACAGTTTCCAGCTAAAATTTGATGGTTTCGTTGCACTTTCCGAGCCCGTAGGGTATCTGAGTGGCTTAAAAGTACAAGAAAACACTTCAAAAGTGACGTTTCTGAAGAATTTTAACAGTTTTCTTGTATCTACGAACGCCAGAATGCATAAAATTGACCTAAATCTCTCCTTTTCCTATTCTGAGTCGATTCTGCATGCTTTAAGTGTGTTTGGTGGCTCAGAACCATCAAAAAAAGTTGAAATATAGTTCAAATTCAATAAAAATCGACAAAAATACAGTTTCTAGCTAAAATTTGATGGTTTCGTTGCACTTTCCGAGCCCGCAGGGTATCTGAGTGGCTTAAAAGTACAAGAAAACACTTCAAAAGTGACGTTTCTGAAGAATTTTAACAGTCTTCTTGTATCCACGAACGCCAGAATGCATAAAATTGACCTAAACGTCTCCTTTTCCTATCCTGAGTCGATTCTGCATGCTTTAAGTGTGTTTGGTGGCTCAGAACCATCAAAAAACGTTGAAATATAGTTCAAATTCAATAAAAATCGACAAAAATACAGTTTCTAGCTAAAATTTGATGGTTTCGTTGCACTTTCCGAGCCCGTAGGGTATCTGAGTGGCTTAAAAGTACAAGAAAACACTTCAAAAGTGACGTTTCTGAAGAATTTTAACAGTTTTCTTGTATCTACGAACGCCAGAATGCATAAAATTGACCTAAACGTCTCCTTTTCCTATTCTGAGTCGATTCTGCATGCTTTAAGTGTGTTTGGTGGCTCAGAACCATCAAAAAACGTTGAAATATAGTTCAAATTCAATAAAAATCGACAAAAATACAGTTTCTAGCTAAAATTTGATGGTTTCGTTGCACTTTCCGAGCCCGTAGGGTATCTGAGTGGCTTAAAAGTACAAGAAAACACTTCAAAAGTGACGTTTCTGAAGAATTTTAACAGTTTTCTTGTATCTACGAACGCCAGAATGCATAAAATTGACCTAAACGTCTCCTTTTCCTATTCTGAGTCGATTCTGCATGCTTTAAGTGTGTTTGGTGGCTCAGAACCATCAAAAAACGTTGAAATATAGTTCAAATTCAATAAAAATCGACAAAAATACAGTTTCTAGCTAAAATTTGATGGTTTCGTTGCACTTTCCGAGCCCGTAGGGTATCTGAGTGGTTTAAAAGTACAAGAAAACACTTCAAAAGTGACGTTTCTGAAGAATTTTAACAGTTTTCTTGTATCTACGAACGCCAGAATGCATAAAATTGACCTAAACGTCTCCTTTTCCTATTCTGAGTCGATTCTGCATGCTTTAAGTGTGTTTGGTGGCTCAGAACCATCAAAAAACGTTGAAATCTAGTTCAAATTCAATAAAAATCGACAAAAATACAGTTTCTAGCTAAAATTTGATGGTTTCGTTGCACTTTCCGAGCCCGTAGGGTATCTGAGTGGCTTAAAAGTACAAGAAAACACTTCAAAAGTGACGTTTCTGAAGAATTTTAACAGTTTTCTTGTATCTACGAACGCCAGAATGCATAAAATTGACCTAAACGTCTCCTTTTCCTATTCTGAGTCGATTCTGCATGCTTTAAGTGTGTTTGGTGGCTCAGAACCATCAAAAAACGTTGAAATATAGTTCAAATTCAATAAAAATCGACAAAAATACAGTTTCTAGCTAAAATTTGATGGTTTCGTTGCACTTTCCGAGCCCGTAGGGTATCTGAGTGGCTTAAAAGTACAAGAAAACACTTCAAAAGTGACGTTTCTGAAGAATTTTAACAGTTTTCTTGTATCTACGAACGCCAGAATGCATAAAATTGACCTAAACGTCTCCTTTTCCTATTCTGAGTCGATTCTGCATGCTTTAAGTGTGTTTGGTGGCTCAGAACCATCAAAAAACGTTGAAATATAGTTCAAATTCAATAAAAATCGACAAAAATACAGTTTCTAGCTAAAATTTGATGGTTTCGTTGCACTTTCCGAGCCCGTAGGGTATCTGAGTGGCTTAAAAGTACAAGAAAACACTTCAAAAGTGACGTTTCTGAAGAATTTTAACAGTTTTCTTGTATCTACGAACGCCAGAATGCATAAAATTGACCTAAACGTCTCCTTTTCCTATTCTGAGTCGATTCTGCATGCTTTAAGTGTGTTTGGTGGCTCAGAACCATCAAAAAACGTTGAAATATAGTTCAAATTAAATAAAAATCGACAAAAATACAGTTTCTAGCCAAAATTTGATGGTTTCGTTGCACTTTCCGAGCCCGTAGGGTATCTGAGTGGCTTAAAAGTACAAGAAAACACTTCAAAAGTGACGTTTCTGGAGAATTTTAACAGTTTTCTTGTATCTACGAACGCCAGAATGCATAAAATTGACCTAAACGTCTCCTTTTCCTATTCTGAGTCGATTCTGCATGCTTTAAGTGTGTTTGGTGGCTCAGAACCATCAAAAAACTTTGAAATATAGTTCAAATTCAATAAAAATCGACAAAAATACAGTTTCCAGCTAAAATTTGATGGTTTCGTTGCACTTTCCGAGCCCGTAGGGTATCTGAGTGGCTTAAAAGTACAAGAAAACACTTCAAAAGTGACGTTTCTGAAGAATTTTAACAGTTTTCTTGTATCTACGAACGCCAGAATGCATAAAATTGACCTAAATCTCTCCTTTTCCTATTCTGAGTCGATTCTGCATGCTTTAAGTGTGTTTGGTGGCTCAGAACCATCAAAAAACGTTGAAATATAGTTCAAATTCAATAAAAATCGACAAAAATACAGTTTCTAGCTAAAATTTGATGGTTTCGTTGCACTTTCCGAGCCCGCAGGGTATCTGAGTGGCTTAAAAGTACAAGAAAACACTTCAAAAGTGACGTTTCTGAAGAATTTTAACAGTCTTCTTGTATCCACGAACGCCAGAATGCATAAAATTGACCTAAACGTCTCCTTTTCCTATCCTGAGTCGATTCTGCATGCTTTAAGTGTGTTTGGTGGCTCAGAACCATCAAAAAACGTTGAAATATAGTTCAAATTCAATAAAAATCGACAAAAATACAGTTTCCAGCTAAAATTTGATGGTTTCGTTGCACTTTCCGAGCCCGTAGGGTATCTGAGTGGCTTAAAAGTACAAGAAAATACTTCAAAAGTGACGTTTCTGAAGAATTTTAACAGTTTTCTTGTATCTACGAACGCCAGAATGCATAAAATTGACCTAAACGTCTCCTTTTCCTATTCTGAGTCGATTCTGCATGCTTTAAGTGTGTTTGGTGGCTCAGAACCATCAAAAAACGTTGAAATATAGTTCAAATTCAATAAAAATCGACAAAAATACAGTTTCTAGCTAAAATTTGATGGTTTCGTTGCACTTTCCGTGCCCGTAGGGTATCTGAGTGGCTTAAAAGTACAAGAAAACACTTCAAAAGTGACGTTTCTGAAGAATTTTAACAGTTTTCTTGTATCTACGAACGCCAGAATGCATAAAATTGACCTAAACGTCTCCTTTTCCTATTCTGAGTCGATTCTGCATGCTTCAAGTGTGTTTGGTGGCTCAGAACCATCAAAAAACGTTGAAATATAGTTCAAATTCAATAAAAATCGACAAAAATACAGTTTCTAGTTAAAATTTGATGGTTTCGTTGCACTTTCCGAGCCCGTAGGGTATCTGAGTGGCTTAAAAGTACAAGAAAACACTTCAAAAGTGACGTTTCTGAAGAATTTTAACAGTTTTCTTGTATCTACGAACGCCAGAATGCATAAAATTGACCTAAACGTCTCGTTTTCCTATTCTGAGTCGATTCTGCATGCTTTAAGTGTGTTTGGTGGCTCAGAACCATCAAAAATCGTTGAAATATAGTTCAAATTCAATAAAAATCGACAAAAATACAGTTTCTAGCTAAAATTTGATGGTTTCGTTGCACTTTCCGAGCCCGTAGGGTATCTGAGTGGCTTAAAAGTACAAGAAAACACTTCAAAAGTGACGTTTCTGAAGAATTTTAACAGTTTTCTTGTATCTACGAACGCCAGAATGCATAAAATTGACCTAAACGTCTCCTTTTCCTATTCTGAGTCGATTCTGCATGCTTTAAGTGTGTTTGGTGGCTCAGAACCATCAAAAAACGTTGAAATATAGTTCAAATTCAATAAAAATCGACAAAAATACAGTTTCTAGTTAAAATTTGATGGTTTCGTTGCACTTTCCGAGCCCGTAGGTTATCTGAGTGGCTTAAAAGTACAAGAAAACACTTCAAAAGTGACGTTTCTGAAGAATTTTAACAGTTTTCTTGTATCTACGAACGCCAGAATGCATAAAATTGACCTAAACGTCTCCTTTTCCTATTCTGAGTCGATTCTGCATGCTTTAACCCTCGGATGCCCAAGCTATTTTTTTTTACATAGACACCCAAGGTGGGTCAAATTTGACCCGTCCTAATTTTGCTTTAGATTTTATTATTTCGAGTTCTAATTGCCTATTTATTATGTTTTAATAAAAACAAAGTCTCAAAACAAATATTTTTGTCATAAACATCAATAAAAAAAAATTGTGTTTATAAAAAACAACAGTTAAAATTTAAGACAACATACCAATAAAATTCTTAAAATTCGATAGTTTTATTGCGTAGAACTTTCGCAAATTTTTGACACATATATTGTTACGTGTGCCTTGCAACAAAAAATGCCGCATTTTCCGCTTTTGTCAGAATATTTGTTAGCATTACAAACACAAAGCCCACATCTTTCTCTTTCTTCGTCTCTGGATACCCTATCCTTTGTAACTCTTGTTGTATCAACTAACTTACCAATTGCCACTTACACACTTCGAGGAACACCATTAAATCCATTATTAACCCATTTTTGAATGGGAGGCTTCCTCAGCTGAGAAGCGAGCTCTTTTTGAAATAATCGTATCCTTCAAGAAACACTTTGTTTATAATCTAGCTTTTCCATTTTATATATTATTTATATTTATGGCCGCAACGTTTAAGCAATTCATAAACAACATAAACGGCCATCTCTTTGTTTTTCTATTACATGCTTACTCATTAAACATCTATAAGATGAACACCCAAAGTCGGTCAAAATTGACCCACTGTTATAAATTTGTGATAACTTTCATGTAACTAAAATCAAGTGGCGGCAAGTATTCACATATTGTCGACAACACCAAAATAGACAAAAAATAAAATCCAGGAGAAAAAATTTAAGAGATTGAAGAAAATAATGACAAAAAAGTGGTTCGTGGGTCAAATTTGACCCAGGCTTGGGCATCCGAGGGTTAAGTGTGTTTGGTGGCTCAGAACCATCAAAAATCGTTGAAATATAGTTCAAATTCAATAAAAATCGACAAAAATACAGTTTCTAGCTAAAATTTGATGGTTTCGTTGCACTTTCCGAGCCCGTAGGGTATCTGAGTGGCTTAAAAGTACAAGAAAACACTTCAAAAGTGACGTTTCTGAAGAATTTTAACAGTTTTCTTGTATCTACGAACGCCAGAATGCATAAAATTGACCTAAACGTCTCCTTTTCCTATTCTGAGTCGATTCTGCATGCTTTAAGTGTGTTTGGTGGCTCAGAACCATCAAAAAACGTTGAAATATAGTTCAAATTCAATAAAAATCGACAAAAATACAGTTTCTAGCTAAAATTTGATGGTTTCGTTGCACTTTCCGAGCCCGTAGGGTATATGAGTGGCTTAAAAATACAAGAAAACACTTCAAAAGTGACGTTTCTGAAGAATTTTAACAGTTTTCTTGTATCTACGAACGCCAGAATGCATAAAATTGACCTAAACGTCTCCTTTTCCTATTCTGAGTCGATTCTGCATGCTTTAAGTGTGTTTGGTGGCTCAGAACCATCAAAAAACGTTGAAATATAGTTCAAATTCAATAAAAATCGACAAAAATACAGTTTCTAGCTAAAATTTGATGGTTTCGTTGCACTTTCCGAGCCCGTAGGGTATCTGAGTGGCTTAAAAGTACAAGAAAACACTTCAAAAGTGACGTTTCTGAAGAATTTTAACGGTTTTCTTGTATCTACGAACGCCAGAATGCATAAAATTGACCTAAACGTCTCCTTTTCCTATTCTGAGTCGATTCTGCATGCTTTAAGTGTGTTTGGTGGCTCAGAACCATCAAAAAACGTTGAAATATAGTTCAAATTCAATAAAAATCGACAAAAATACAGTTTCTAGCTAAAATTTGATGGTTTCGTTGCACTTTCCGAGCCCGTAGGGTATCTGAGTGGCTTAAAAGTACAAGAAAACACTTCAAAAGTGACGTTTCTGAAGAATTTTAACAGTTTTCTTGTATCTACGAACGCCAGAATGCATAAAATTGACCTAAACGTCTCCTTTTCCTATTCTGAGTCGATTCTGCATGCTTTAAGTGTGTTTGGTGGCTCAGAACCATCAAAAAACGTTGAAATATAGTTCAAATTCAATAAAAATCGACAAAAATACAGTTTCTAGTTAAAATTTGATGGTTTCGTTGCACTTTCCGAGCCCGTAGGTTATCTGAGTGGCTTAAAAGTACAAGAAAACACTTCAAAAGTGACGTTTCTGAAGAATTTTAACAGTTTTCTTGTATCTACGAACGCCAGAATGCATAAAATTGACCTAAACGTCTCCTTTTCCTATTCTGAGTCGATTCTGCATGCTTTAACCCTCGGATGCCCAAGCTATTTTTTTTTACATAGACACCCAAGGTGGGTCAAATTTGACCCGTCCTAATTTTGCTTTAGATTTTATTATTTCGAGTTCTAATTGCCTATTTATTATGTTTTAATAAAAACAAAGTCTCAAAACAAATATTTTTGTCATAAACATCAATAAAAAAAAATTGTGTTTATAAAAAACAACAGTTAAAATTTAAGACAACATACCAATAAAATTCTTAAAATTCGATAGTTTTATTGCGTAGAACTTTCGCAAATTTTTGACACATATATTGTTACGTGTGCCTTGCAACAAAAAATGCCGCATTTTCCGCTTTTGTCAGAATATTTGTTAGCATTACAAACACAAAGCCCACATCTTTCTCTTTCTTCGTCTCTGGATACCCTATCCCTTGTAACTCTTGTTGTATCAACTAACTTACCAATTGCCACTTACACACTTCGAGGAACACCATTAAATCCATTATTAACCCATTTTTGAATGGGAGGCTTCCTCAGCTGAGAAGCGAGCTCTTTTTGAAATAATCGTATCCTTCAAGAAACACTTTGTTTATAATCTAGCTTTTCCATTTTATATATTATTTATATTTATGGCCGCAACGTTTAAGCAATTCATAAACAACATAAACGGCCATCTCTTTGTTTTTCTATTACATGCTTACTCATTAAACATCTATAAGATGAACACCCAAAGTCGGTCAAAATTGACCCACTGTTATAAATTTGTGATAACTTTCATGTAACTAAAATCAAGTGGCGGCAAGTATTCACATATTGTCGACAACACCAAAATAGACAAAAAATAAAATCCAGGAGAAAAAATTTAAGAGATTGAAGAAAATAATGACAAAAAAGTGGTTCGTGGGTCAAATTTGACCCAGGCTTGGGCATCCGAGGGTTAAGTGTGTTTGGTGGCTCAGAACCATCAAAAATCGTTGAAATATAGTTCAAATTCAATAAAAATCGACAAAAATACAGTTTCTAGCTAAAATTTGATGGTTTCGTTGCACTTTCCGAGCCCGTAGGGTATCTGAGTGGCTTAAAAGTACAAGAAAACACTTCAAAAGTGACGTTTCTGAAGAATTTTAACAGTTTTCTTGTATCTACGAACGCCAGAATGCATAAAATTGACCTAAACGTCTCCTTTTCCTATTCTGAGTCGATTCTGCATGCTTTAAGTGTGTTTGGTGGCTCAGAACCATCAAAAAACGTTGAAATATAGTTCAAATTCAATAAAAATCGACAAAAATACAGTTTCTAGCTAAAATTTGATGGTTTCGTTGCACTTTCCGAGCCCGTAGGGTATATGAGTGGCTTAAAAATACAAGAAAACACTTCAAAAGTGACGTTTCTGAAGAATTTTAACAGTTTTCTTGTATCTACGAACGCCAGAATGCATAAAATTGACCTAAACGTCTCCTTTTCCTATTCTGAGTCGATTCTGCATGCTTTAAGTGTGTTTGGTGGCTCAGAACCATCAAAAAACGTTGAAATATAGTTCAAATTCAATAAAAATCGACAAAAATACAGTTTCTAGTTAAAATTTGATGGTTTCGTTGCACTTTCCGAGCCCGTAGGGTATCTGAGTGGCTTAAAAGTCCAAGAAAACACTTCAAAAGTGACGTTTCTGAAGAATTTTAACAGTTTTCTTGTATCTACGAACGCCAGAATGCATAAAATTGACCTAAACGTCTCCTTTTCCTATTCTGAGTCGATTCTGCATGCTTTAAGTGTGTTTGGTGGCTCAGAACCATCAAAAAACGTTGAAATATAGTTCAAATTCAATAAAAATCGACAAAAATACAGTTTCTAGTTAAAATTTGATGGTTTCGTTGCACTTTCCGAGCCCGTAGGGTATCTGAGTGGCTTAAAAGTACAAGAAAACACTTCAAAAGTGACGCTTCTGAAGAATTTTAACAGTTTTCTTGTATCTACGAACGCCAGAATGCATAAAATTGACCTAAACGTCTCCTTTTCCTATTCTGAGTCGATTCTGCATGCTTTAAGTGTGTTTGGTGGCTCAGAACCATCAAAAAACGTTGAAATATAGTTCAAATTCAATAAAAATCGACAAAAATACTGTTTCTAGTTAAAATTTGATGGTTTCGTTGCACTTTCCGAGCCCGTAGGGTATCTGAGTGGCTTAAAAGTACAAGAAAACACTTCAAAAGTGACGTTTCTGAAGAATTTTAACCCTTCGTTACACGTTCTCGGTCTCTGAGACCGAAACAATTCGTAAAATTGAATTACGCGCCACTCCGATCTCCCACCCATCTGCTCTGCTCAATAGCTTCTTGAAATCAGCTGACAAAGCTTAGTTTATTTTTGCAGTTTGATTCATAGCGTGGTTAATTCGCAAAATCTGATTTCGGTCTGTGGGACCGAAGCGTGTATTGTTGTGACAAGTTTATCAGTGGCAAAATTGCGTTAAGGTAAGATTTATTCACAATTAGCGTTAGTTTTCTTTCATAAATTTTATCGTCTGTTCATTGTTATATTAGCATCATGCTGAAATTGTTAAATTTATATTTATTACAGCCATCGGCGACTACGAAAGAGAACAATTGCCATTGGAAAACCTTATGCAACATTGCCTGAGTGACTCTGATCCAGATTATGACATTTTTGATGATACTTCAAGTGAAGATGAAATTCAAAACGTTGAAGTTGAAAATGAAAGCAAAGAGGAAATATCTGAAGAAGAAAACCATGAAGCGCTCAGAAGTGAAACTGAAAATCAAAATGACGACGCTAGAAGCGTACGACATTATATCGGTAAAGACAAAAAAAACTCGATGGCGAAAGGTACCAAAATCTAATAATATTAGAACAAGAGCTGAAAATAAGTTTACTTGGTTACCTTCGTCAAGACTATCAACGAGATTTCTAAAAAATCCTCTTGAAATTTGGAAATATTTTAAACGCGATATATTTTTTATAATACAGTATTTTCTGTCATTTTGTGTTTTTTTCTCCTTATGTTATCCATCAAAAACTAAAAAATAGCCTTCCAGTCTCAAACTTAACGAGTAATCCAAACAAATATATGATTTTCGTTTGTCGGTCTCAGAGACCGAAACGTGAAGCCGCGTCTGAAATTCTCAAGCGTGTATCCGAGGGTTAACAGTTTTCTTGTATCTACGAACGCCAGAATGCATAAAATTGACCTAAACGTCTCCTTTTCCTATTCTGAGTCGATTCTGCATGCTTTAAGTGTGTTTGGTGGCTCAGAACCATCAAAAAACGTTGAAATATAGTTCAAATTCAATAAAAATCGACAAAAATACAGTTTCTAGTTAAAATTTGATGGTTTCGTTGCACTTTCCGAGCCCGTAGGGTATCTGAGTGGCTTAAAAGTACAAGAAAACACTTCAAAAGTGACGTTTCTGAAGAATTTTAACAGTTTTCTTGTATCTACGAACGCCAGAATGCATAAAATTGACCTAAACGTCTCCTTTTCCTATTCTGAGTCGATTCTGCATGCTTTAAGTGTGTTTGGTGGCTCAGAACCATCAAAAAACGTTGAAATATAGTTCAGATTCAATAAAAAGCGACAAAAATACAGTTTCTAGCTAAAATTTGATGGTTTCGTTGCACTTTCCGAGCCCGTAGGGTATCTGAGTGGCTTAAAAGTACAAGAAAACACTTCAAAAGTGACGTTTCTGAAGAATTTTAACAGTTTTCTTGTATCTACGAACGCCAGAATGCATAAAATTGACCTAAACGTCTCCTTTTCCTATTCTGAGTCGATTCTGCATGCTTTAAGTGTGTTTGGTGGCTCAGAACCATCAAAAAACGTTGAAATATAGTTCAAATTCAATAAAAATCGACAAAAATACAGTTTCTAGCTAAAATTTGATGGTTTCGTTGCACTTTCCGAGCCCGTAGGGTATCTGAGTGGCTTAAAAGTACAAGAAAACACTTCAAAAGTGACGTTTCTGAAGAATTTTAACAGTTTTCTTGTATCTACGAACGCGAGAATGCATAAAATTGACCTAAACGTCTCCTTTTCCTATTCTGAGTCGATTCTGCATGCTTTAAGTGTGTTTGGTGGCTCAGAACCATCAAAAAACGTTGAAATATAGTTCAAATTCAATAAAAATCGACAAAAATACAGTTTCTAGTTAAAATTTTATGGTTTCGTTGCACTTTCCGAGCCCGTAGGGTATCTGAGTGGCTTGAAAGTACAAGAAAACACTTCAAAAGTGACGTTTCTGAAGAATTTTAACAGTTTTCTTGTATCTACGAACGCCAGAATGCATAAAATTGACCTAAACGTCTCCTTTTCCTATTCTGAGTCGATTCTGCATGCTTTAAGTGTGTTTGGTGGCTCAGAACCATCAAAAAACGTTGAAATATAGTTCAAATTCAATAAAAATCGACAAAAATACAGTTTCTAGTTAAAATTTGATGGTTTCGTTGCACTTTCCGAGCCCGTAGGGTATCTGAGTGGCTTAAAAGTACAAGAAAACACTTCAAAAGTGACGTTTCTGAAGAATTTTAACAGTTTTCTTGTATCTACGAACGCCAGAATGCATAAAATTGACCTAAACGTCTCCTTTTCCTATTCTGAGTCGATTCTGCATGCTTTAAGTGTGTTTGGTGGCTCAGAACCATCAAAAAACGTTGAAATATAGTTCAAATTCAATAAAAATCGACAAAAATACAGTTTCTAGTTAAAATTTGATGGTTTCGTTGCACTTTCCGAGCCCGTAGGGTATCTGAGTGGCTTAAAAGTACAAGAAAACACTTCAAAAGTGACGTTTCTGAAGAATTTTAACAGTTTTCTTGTATCTACGAACGCCAGAATGCATAAAATTGACCTAAACGTCTCCTTTTCCTATTCTGAGTCGATTCTGCATGCTTTAAGTGTGTTTGGTGGCTCAGAACCATCAAAAAACGTTGAAATATAGTTCAAATTCAATAAAAATCGACAAAAATACAGTTTCTAGTTAAAATTTGATGGTTTCGTTGCACTTTCCGAGCCCGTAGGGTATCTGAGTGGCTTAAAAGTACAAGAAAACACTTCAAAAGTGACGTTTCTGAAGAATTTTAACAGTTTTCTTGTATCTACGAACGCCAGAATGCATAAAATTGACCTAAACGTCTCCTTTTCCTATTCTGAGTCGATTCTGCATGCTTTAAGCGTGTTTGGTGGCTCTGAACCATCAAAAAACGTTGAAATATAGTTCAAATTCAATAAAAATCGACAAAAATACAGTTTCTAGTTAAAATTTGATGGTTTCGTTGCACTTTCCGAGCCCGTAGGGTATCTGAGTGGCTTAAAAGTACAAGAAAACACTTCAAAAGTGACGTTTCTGAAGAATTTTAACAGTTTTCTTGTATCTACGAACGCCAGAATGCATAAAATTGACCTAAACGTCTCCTTTTCCTATTCTGAGTCGATTCTGCATGCTTTAAGTGTGTTTGGTGGCTCAGAACCATCAAAAAACGTTGAAATATAGTTCAAATTCAATAAAAATCGACAAAAATACAGTTTCTAGCTAAAATTTGATGGTTTCGTTGCACTTTCCGAGCCCGTAGGGTATCTGAGTGGCTTAAAAGTACAAGAAAACACTTCAAAAGTGACGTTTCTGAAGAATTTTAACAGTTTTCTTGTATCTACGAACGCCAGAATGCATAAAATTGACCTAAACGTCTCCTTTTCCTATTCTGAGTCGATTCTGCATGCTTTAAGTGTGTTTGGTGGCTCAGAACCATCAAAAAACGTTGAAATATAGTTCAAATTCAATAAAAATCGACAAAAATACAGTTTCTAGTTAAAATTTGATGGTTTCGTTGCACTTTCCGAGCCCGTAGGGTATCTGAGTGGCTTAAAAGTACAAGAAAACACTTCAAAAGTGACGTTTCTGAAGAATTTTAACAGTTTTCTTGTATCTACGAACGCCAGAATGCATAAAATTGACCTAAACGTCTCCTTTTCCTATTCTGAGTCGATTCTGCATGCTTTAAGTGTGTTTGGTGGCTCAGAACCATCAAAAAACGTTGAAATATAGTTCAAATTCAATAAAAATCGACAAAAATACAGTTTCTAGCTAAAATTTGATGGTTTCGTTGCACTTTCCGAGCCCGTACTGTATCTGAGTGGCTTAAAAGTACAAGAAAACACTTCAAAAGTGACGTTTCTGAAGAATTTTAACAGTTTTCTTGTATCTACGAACGCCAGAATGCATAAAATTGACCTAAACGTCTCCTTTTCCTATTCTGAGTCGATTCTGCATGCTTTAAGTGTGTTTGGTGGCTCAGAACCATCAAAAAACGTTGAAATATAGTTCAAATTCAATAAAAATCGACAAAAATACAGTTTCTAGTTAAAATTTGATGGTTTCGTTGCACTTTCCGAGCCCGTAGGGTATCTGAGTGGCTTAAAAGTACAAGAAAACACTTCAAAAGTGACGTTTCTGAAGAATTTTAACAGTTTTCTTGTATCTACGAACGCCAGAATGCATAAAATTGACCTAAACGTCTCCTTTTCCTATTCTGAGTCGATTCTGCATGCTTTAAGTGTGTTTGGTGGCTCAGAACCATCAAAAAACGTTGAAATATAGTTCAAATTCAATAAAAATCGACAAAAATACAGTTTCTAGCTAAAATTTGATGGTTTCGTTGCACTTTCCGAGCCCGCAGGGTATCTGAGTGGCTTAAAAGTACAAGAAAACACTTCAAAAGTGACGTTTCTGAAGAATTTTAACAGTTTTCTTGTATCTACGAACGCCAGAATGCATAAAATTGACCTAAACGTCTCCTTTTCCTATTCTGAGTCGATTCTGCATGCTTTAAGTGTGTTTGGTGGCTCAGAACCATCAAAAAACGTTGAAATATAGTTCAAATTCAATAAAAATCGACAAAAATACAGTTTCTAGTTAAAATTTGATGGTTTCGTTGCACTTTCCGAGCCCGTTGGGTATCTGAGTGGCTTAAAAGTACAAGAAAACACTTCAAAAGTGACGTTTCTGAAGAATTTTAACAGTTTTCTTGTATCTACGAACGCCAGAATGCATAAAATTGACCTAAACGTCTCCTTTTCCTATTCTGAGTCGATTCTGCATGCTTTAAGTGTGTTTGGTGGCTCAGAACCATCAAAAAACGTTGAAATATAGTTCAAATTCAATAAAAATCGACAAAAATACAGTTTCTAGCTAAAATTTGATGGTTTCGTTGCACTTTCCGAGCCCGTAGGGTATCTGAGTGGCTTAAAAGTACAAGAAAACACTTCAAAAGTGACGTTTCTGAAGAATTTTAACAGTTTTCTTGTATCTACGAACGCCAGAATGCATAAAATTGACCTAAACGTCTCCTTTTCCTATTCTGAGTCGATTCTGCATGCTTTAAGTGTGTTTGGTGGCTCAGAACCATCAAAAAACGTTGAAATATAGTTCAAATTCAATAAAAATCGACAAAAATACAGTTTCTAGTTAAAATTTGATGGTTTCGTTGCACTTTCCGAGCCCGTAGGGTATCTGAGTGGCTTAAAAGTACAAGAAAACACTTCAAAAGTGACGTTTCTGAAGAATTTTAACAGTTTTCTTGTATCTACGAACGCCAGAATGCATAAAATTGACCTAAACGTCTCCTTTTCCTATTCTGAGTCGATTCTGCATGCTTTAAGTGTGTTTGGTGGCTCAGAACCATCAAAAAACGTTGAGATATAGTTCAAATTCAATAAAAATCGACAAAAATACAGTTTCTAGTTAAAATTTGATGGTTTCGTTGCACTTTCCGAGCCCGTAGGGTATCTGAGTGGCTTAGAAGTACAAGAAAACACTTCAAAAGTGACGTTTCTGAAGAATTTTAACAGTTTTCTTGTATCTACGAACGCCAGAATGCATAAAATTGACCTAAACGTCTCCTTTTCCTATTCTGAGTCGATTCTGCATGCTTTAAGTGTGTTTGGTGGCTCAGAACCATCAAAAAACGTTGAAATATAGTTCAAATTCAATAAAAATCGACAAAAATACAGTTTCTAGTTAAAATTTGATGGTTTCGTTGCACTTTCCGAGCCCGTAGGGTATCTGAGTGGCTTAAAAGTACAAGAAAACACTTCAAAAGTGACGTTTCTGAAGAATTTTAACAGTTTTCTTGTATCTACGAACGCCAGAATGCATAAAATTGACCTAAACGTCTCCTTTTTCTATTCTGAGTCGATTCTGCATGCTTTAAGTGTGTTTGGTGGCTCAGAACCATCAAAAAACGTTGAAATATAGTTCAAATTCAATAAAAATCGACAAAAATACAGTTTCTAGTTAAAATTTGATGGTTTCGTTGCACTTTCCGAGCCCGTAGGG
The DNA here is from genome assembly GCF_036711695.1 of Zophobas morio. Lineage (NCBI taxonomy): Eukaryota > Metazoa > Arthropoda > Insecta > Coleoptera > Tenebrionidae > Zophobas > Zophobas morio. The sequence continues at coordinate 15,778 of NW_026973158.1, read as the reverse complement.
TATCTGAGTGGCTTAAAAGTACAAGAAAACACTTCAAAAGTGACGTTTCTGAAGAATTTTAACAGTTTTCTTGTATCTACGAACGCCAGAATGCATAAAATTGACCTAAACGTCTCCTTTTCCTATTCTGAGTCGATTCTGCATGCTTTAAGTGTGTTTGGTGGCTCAGAACCATCAAAAAACGTTGAAATATAGTTCAAATTCAATAAAAATCGACAAAAATACAGTTTCTAGCTAAAATTTGATGGTTTCGTTGCACTTTCCGAGCCCGTAGGGTATCTGAGTGGCTTAAAAGTACAGGAAAACACTTCAAAAGTGACGTTTCTGAAGAATTTTAACAGTTTTCTTGTATCTACGAACGCCAGAATGCATAAAATTGACCTAAACGTCTCCTTTTCCTATTCTGAGTCGATTCTGCATGCTTTAAGTGTGTTTGGTGGCTCAGAACCATCAAAAAACGTTGAAATATAGTTCAAATTCAATAAAAATCGACAAAAATACAGTTTCTAGTTAAAATTTGATGGTTTCGTTGCACTTTCCGAGCCCGTAGGGTATCTGAGTGGCTTAAAAGTACAAGAAAACACTTCAAAAGTGACGTTTCTGAAGAATTTTAACAGTTTTCTTGTATCTACGAACGCCAGAATGCATAAAATTGACCTAAGCGTCTCCTTTTCCTATTCTGAGTCGATTCTGCATGCTTTAAGTGTGTTTGGTGGCTCAGAACCATCAAAAAACGTTGAAATATAGTTCAAATTCAATAAAAATCGACAAAAATACAGTTTCTAGTTAAAATTTGATGGTTTCGTTGCACTTTCCGAGCCCGTAGGGTATCTGAGTGGCTTAAAAGTACAAGAAAACACTTCAAAAGTGACGTTTCTGAAGAATTTTAACAGTTTTCTTGTATCTACGAACGCCAGAATGCATAAAATTGACCTAAACGTCTCCTTTTCCTATTCTGAGTCGATTCTGCATGCTTTAAGTGTGTTTGGTGGCTCAGAACCATCAAAAAACGTTGAAATATAGTTCAAATTCAATAAAAATCGACAAAAATACAGTTTCTAGTTAAAATTTGATGGTTTCGTTGCACTTTCCGAGCCCGTAGGGTATCTGAGTGGCTTAAAAGTACAAGAAAACACTTCAAAAGTGACGTTTCTGAAGAATTTTAACAGTTTTCTTGTATCTACGAACGCCAGAATGCATAAAATTGACCTAAACGTCTCCTTTTCCTATTCTGAGTCGATTCTGCATGCTTTAAGTGTGTTTGGTGGCTCAGAACCATCAAAAAACGTTGAAATATAGTTCAAATTCAATAAAAATCGACAAAAATACAGTTTCTAGTTAAAATTTGATGGTTTCGTTGCACTTTCCGAGCCCGTAGGGTATCTGAGTGGCTTAAAAGTACAAGAAAACACTTCAAAAGTGACGTTTCTGAAGAATTTTAACAGTTTTCTTGTATCTACGAACGCCAGAATGCATAAAATTGACCCAAACCTCTCCTTTTCCTATTCTGAGTCGATTCTGCATGCTTTAAGTGTGTTTGGTGGCTCAGAACCATCAAAAAACGTTGAGATATAGTTCAAATTCAATAAAAATCGACAAAAATACAGTTTCTAGTTAAAATTTGATGGTTTCGTTGCACTTTCCGAGCCCGTAGGGTATCTGAGTGGCTTAGAAGTACAAGAAAACACTTCAAAAGTGACGTTTCTGAAGAATTTTAACCGTTTTCTTGTATCTACGAACGCCAGAATGCATAAAATTGACCTAAACGTCTCCTTTTCCTATTCTGAGTCGATTCTGCATGCTTTAAGTGTGTTTGGTGGCTCAGAACCATCAAAAAACGTTGAAATATAGTTCAAATTCAATAAAAATCGACAAAAATACAGTTTCTAGTTAAAATTTGATGGTTTCGTTGCACTTTCCGAGCCCGTAGGGTATCTGAGTGGCTTAAAAGTACAAGAAAACACTTCAAAAGTGACGTTTCTGAAGAATTTTAACAGTTTTCTTGTATCTACGAACGCCAGAATGCATAAAATTGACCTAAACGTCTCCTTTTCCTATTCTGAGTCGATTCTGCATGCTTTAAGTGTGTTTGGTGGCTCAGAACCATCAAAAAATGTTGAAATATAGTTCAAATTCAATAAAAATCGACAAAAATACAGTTTCTAGCTAAAATTTGATGGTTTCGTTGCACTTTCCGAGCCCGTAGGGTATCTGAGTGGCTTAAAAGTACAAGAAAACACTTCAAAAGTGACGTTTCTGAAGAATTTTAACAGTTTTCTTGTATCTACGAACGCCAGAATGCATAAAATTGAGCTAAACGTCTCCTTTTCCTATTCTGAGTCGATTCTGCATGCTTTAAGTGTGTTTGGTAGCTCAGAACCATCAAAAAACGTTGAAATATAGTTCAAATTCAATAAAAATCGACAAAAATACAGTTTCTAGTTAAAATTTGATGGTTTCGTTGCACTTTCCGAGCCCGTAGGGTATCTGAGTGGCTTAAAAGTACAAGAAAACACTTCAAAAGTGACGTTTCTGAAGAATTTTAACAGTTTTCTTGTATCTACGAACGCCAGAATGCATAAAATTGACCTAAACGTCTCCTTTTCCTATTCTGAGTCGATTCTGCATGCTTTAAGTGTGTTTGGTGGCTCAGAACCATCAAAAAACGTTGAAATATAGTTCAAATTCAATAAAAATCGACAAAAATACAGTTTCTAGTTAAAATTTGATGGTTTCGTTGCACTTTCCGAGCCCGTAGGGTATCTGAGTGGCTTAAAAGTACAAGAAAACACTTCAAAAGTGACGTTTCTGAAGAATTTTAACAGTTTTCTTGTATCTACGAACGCCAGAATGCATAAAATTGACCTAAACGTCTCCTTTTCCTATTCTGAGTCGATTCTGCATGCTTTAAGTGTGTTTGGTGGCTCAGAACCATCAAAAAACGTTGAAATATAGTTCAAATTCAATAGAAATCGACAAAAATACAGTTTCTAGTTAAAATTTGATGGTTTCGTTGCACTTTCCGAGCCCGTAGGGTATCTGAGTGGCTTAAAAGTACAAGAAAACACTTCAAAAGTGACGTTTCTGAAGAATTTTAACAGTTTTCTTGTATCTACTAAAGCCAGAATGCATAAAATTGACCTAAACGTCTCCTTTTCCTATTCTGAGTCAATTATGCATGCTTTAAGTGAGTTTGGTGGCTCAGAACCATCAAAAAACGTTGAAATATAGTTCAAATTCAATAAAAATCGACAAAAATACAGTTTCTAGCTAAAATTTGATGGTTTCGTTGCACTTTCCGAGCCCGTAGGGTATCTGAGTGGCTTAAAAGTACAAGAAAACACTTCAAAAGTGACGTTTCTGAAGAATTTTAACAGTTTTCTTGTATCTACGAACGCCAGAATGCATAAAATTGACCTAAACGTCTCCTTTTCCTATTCTGAGTCGATTCTGCATGCTTTAAGTGTGTTTGGTGGCTCAGAACCATCAAAAAACGTTGAAATATAGTTCAAATGCAATAAAAATCGACAAAAATACAGTTTCTAGTTAAAATTTGATGGTTTCGTTGCACTTTCCGAGCCCGTAGGGTATCTGAGTGGCTTAAAAGTACAAGAAAACACTTCAAAAGTGACGTTTCTGAAGAATTTTAACAGTTTTCTTGTATCTACGAACGCCAGAATGCATAAAATTGACCTAAACGTCTCCTTTTCCTATTCTGAGTCGATTCTGCATGCTTTAAGTGTGTTTGGTGGCTCAGAACCATCAAAAAACGTTGAAATATAGTTCAAATTCAATAAAAATCGACAAAAATACAGTTTCTAGCTAAAATTTGATGGTTTCGTTGCACTTTCCGAGCCCGTAGGGTGTCTGAGTGGCTTAAAAGTACAAGAAAACACTTCAAAAGTGACGTTTCTGAAGAATTTTAACAGTTTTCTTGTATCTACGAATGCCAGAATGCATAAAATTGACCTAAACGTCTCCTTTTCCTATTCTGAGTCGATTCTGCATGCTTTAAGTGTGTTTGGTGGCTCAGAACCATCAAAAAACGTTGAAATATAGTTCAAATTCAATAAAAATCGACAAAAATACAGTTTCTAGTTAAAATTTGATGGTTTCGTTGCACTTTCCGAGCCCGTAGGGTATCTGAGTGGCTTAAAAGTACAAGAAAACACTTCAAAAGTGACGTTTCTGAAGAATTTTAACAGTTTTCTTGTATCTACGAACGCCAGAATGCATAAAATTGACCTAAACGTCTCCTTTTCCTATTCTGAGTCGATTCTGCATGCTTTAAGTGTGTTTGGTGGCTCAGAACCATCAAAAAATGTTGAAATATAGTTCAAATTCAATAAAAATCGACAAAAATACAGTTTCTAGCTAAAATTTGATGGTTTCGTTGCACTTTCCGAGCCCGTAGGGTATCTGAGTGGCTTAAAAGTACAAGAAAACACTTCAAAAGTGACGTTTCTGAAGAATTTTAACAGTTTTCTTGTATCTACGAACGCCAGAATGCATAAAATTGAGCTAAACGTCTCCTTTTCCTATTCTGAGTCGATTCTGCATGCTTTAAGTGTGTTTGGTAGCTCAGAACCATCAAAAAACGTTGAAATATAGTTCAAATTCAATAAAAATCGACAAAAATACAGTTTCTAGTTAAAATTTGATGGTTTCGTTGCACTTTCCGAGCCCGTAGGGTATCTGAGTGGCTTAAAAGTACAAGAAAACACTTCAAAAGTGACGTTTCTGAAGAATTTTAACAGTTTTCTTGTATCTACGAACGCCAGAATGCATAAAATTGACCTAAACGTCTCCTTTTCCTATTCTGAGTCGATTCTGCATGCTTTAAGTGTGTTTGGTGGCTCAGAACCATCAAAAAACGTTGAAATATAGTTCAAATTCAATAAAAATCGACAAAAATACAGTTTCTAGTTAAAATTTGATGGTTTCGTTGCACTTTCCGAGCCCGTAGGGTATCTGAGTGGCTTAAAAGTACAAGAAAACACTTCAAAAGTGACGTTTCTGAAGAATTTTAACAGTTTTCTTGTATCTACGAACGCCAGAATGCATAAAATTGACCTAAACGTCTCCTTTTCCTATTCTGAGTCGATTCTGCATGCTTTAAGTGTGTTTGGTGGCTCAGAACCATCAAAAAACGTTGAAATATAGTTCAAATTCAATAGAAATCGACAAAAATACAGTTTCTAGTTAAAATTTGATGGTTTCGTTGCACTTTCCGAGCCCGTAGGGTATCTGAGTGGCTTAAAAGTACAAGAAAACACTTCAAAAGTGACGTTTCTGAAGAATTTTAACAGTTTTCTTGTATCTACGAACGCCAGAATGCATAAAATTGACCTAAACGTCTCCTTTTCCTATTCTGAGTCAATTCTGCATGCTTTAAGTGAGTTTGGTGGCTCAGAACCATCAAAAAACGTTGAAATATAGTTCAAATTCAATAAAAATCGACAAAAATACAGTTTCTAGCTAAAATTTGATGGTTTCGTTGCACTTTCCGAGCCCGTAGGGTATCTGAGTGGCTTAAAAGTACAAGAAAACACTTCAAAAGTGACGTTTCTGAAGAATTTTAACAGTTTTCTTGTATCTACGAACGCCAGAATGCATAAAATTGACCTAAACGTCTCCTTTTCCTATTCTGAGTCGATTCTGCATGCTTTAAGTGTGTTTGGTGGCTCAGAACCATCAAAAAACGTTGAAATATAGTTCAAATTCAATAAAAATCGACAAAAATACAGTTTCTAGTTAAAATTTGATGGTTTCGTTGCACTTTCCGAGCCCGTAGGGTATCTGAGTGGCTTAAAAGTACAAGAAAACACTTCAAAAGTGACGTTTCTGAAGAATTTTAACAGTTTTCTTGTATCTACGAACGCCAGAATGCATAAAATTGACCTAAACGTCTCCTTTTCCTATTCTGAGTCGATTCTGCATGCTTTAAGTGTGTTTGGTGGCTCAGAACCATCAAAAAACGTTGAAATATAGTTCAAATTCAATAAAAATCGACAAAAATACAGTTTCTAGCTAAAATTTGATGGTTTCGTTGCACTTTCCGAGCCCGTAGGGTGTCTGAGTGGCTTAAAAGTACAAGAAAACACTTCAAAAGTGACGTTTCTGAAGAATTTTAACAGTTTTCTTGTATCTACGAATGCCAGAATGCATAAAATTGACCTAAACGTCTCCTTTTCCTATTCTGAGTCGATTCTGCATGCTTTAAGTGTGTTTGGTGGCTCAGAACCATCAAAAAACGTTGAAATATAGTTCAAATTCAATAAAAATCGACAAAAATACAGTTTCTAGCTAAAATTTGATGGTTTCGTTGCACTTTCCGAGCCCGTAGGGTATCTGAGTGGCTTAAAAGTACAAGAAAACACTTCAAAAGTGACGTTTCTGAAGAATTTTAACAGTTTTCTTGTATCTACGAACGCCAGAATGCATAAAATTGACCTAAACGTCTCCTTTTCCTATTCTGAGTCGATTCTGCATGCTTTAAGTGTGTTTGGTGGCTCAGAACCATCAAAAAACGTTGAAATATAGTTCAAATTTAATAAAAATCGACAAAAATACAGTTTCTAGCTAAAATTTGATGGTTTCGTTGCACTTTCCGAGCCCGTAGGGTATCTGAGTGGCTTAAAAGTACAAGAAAACACTTCAAAAGTGACGTTTCTGAAGAATTTTAACAGTTTTCTTGTATCTACGAACGCCAGAATGCATAAAATTGACCTAAACGTCTCCTTTTCCTATTCTGAGTCGATTCTGCATGCTTTAAGTGTGTTTGGTGGCTCAGAACCATCAAAAAACGTTGAAATATAGTTCAAATTCAATAAAAATCGACAAAAATTCAGTTTCTAGTTAAAATTTGATGGTTTCGTTGCACTTTCCGAGCCCGTAGGGTATCTGAGTGGCTTAAAAGTACAAGAAAACACTTCAAAAGTGACGTTTCTGAAGAATTTTAACAGTTTTCTTGTATCTACGAAAGCCAGAATGCATAAAATTGACCTAAACGTCTCCTTTTCCTATTCTGAGTCGATTCTGCATGCTTTAAGTGTGTTTGGTGGCTCAGAACCATCAAAAAACGTTGAAATATAGTTCAAATTCAATAAAAATCGACAAAAATACAGTTTCTAGTTAAAATTTGATGGTTTCGTTGCACTTTCCGAGCCCGTAGGGTATCTGAGTGGCTTAAAAGTACAAGAAAACACTTCAAAAGTGACGTTTCTGAAGAATTTTAACAGTTTTCTTGTATCTACGAACGCCAGAATGCATAAAATTGACCTAAACGTCTCCTTTTCCTATTCTGAGTCGATTCTGCATGCTTTAAGTGTGTTTGGTGGCTCAGAACCATCAAAAAACGTTGAAATATAGTTCAAATTCAATAAAAATCGACAAAAATACAGTTTCTAGTTAAAATTTGATGGTTTCGTTGCACTTTCCGAGCCCGTAGGGTATCTGAGTGGCTTAAGAGTACAAGAAAACACTTCAAAAGTGACGTTTCTGAAGAATTTTAACAGTTTTCTTGTATCTACGAACGCCAGAATGCATAAAATTGACCTAAACGTCTCCTTTTCCTATTCTGAGTCGATTCTGCATGCTTTAAGTGTGTTTGGTGGCTCAGAACCATCAAAAAACGTTGAAATATAGTTCAAATTCAATAAAAATCGATCAAAAATACAGTTTCTAGCTAAAATTTGATGGTTTCGTTGCACTTTCCGAGCCCGTAGGGTATCTGAGTGGCTTAAAAGTACAAGAAAACACTTCAAAAGTGACGTTTCTGAAGAATTTTAACAGTTTTCTTGTATCTACGAACGCCAGAATGCATAAAATTGACCTAAACGTCTCCTTTTCCTATTCTGAGTCGATTCTGCATGCTTTAAGTGTGTTTGGTGGCTCAGAACCATCAAAAAACGTTGAAATATAGTTCAAATTCAATAAAAATCGACAAAAATACAGTTTCTAGTTAAAATTTGATGGTTTCGTTGCACTTTCCGAGCCCGTAGGGTATCTGAGTGGCTTAAAAGTACAAGAAAACACTTCAAAAGTGACGTTTCTGAAGAATTTTAACAGTTTTCTTGTATCTACGAACGCCAGAATGCATAAAATTGACCTAAACGTCTCCTTTTCCTATTCTGAGTCAATTCTGCATGCTTTAAGTGTGTTTGGTGGCTCAGAACCATCAAAAAACGTTGAAATATAGTTCAAATTCAATAAAAATCGACAAAAATACAGTTTCTAGCTAAAATTTGATGGTTTCGTTGCACTTTCCGAGCCCGTAGGGTATCTGAGTGGCTTAAAAGTACAAGAAAACACTTCAAAAGTGACGTTTCTGAAGAATTTTAACAGTTTTCTTGTATCTACGAACGCCAGAATGCATAAAATTGACCTAAACGTCTCCTTTTCCTATTCTGAGTCGATTCTGCATGCTTTAGGTGTGTTTGGTGGCCCAGAACCATCAAAAAACGTTGAAATATAGTTCAAATTCAATAAAAATCGACAAAAATACAGTTTCTAGCTAAAATTTGATGGTTTCGTTGCACTTTCCGAGCCCGTAGGGTATCTGAGTGGCTTAAAAGTACAAGAAAACACTTCAAAAGTGACGTTTCTGAAGAATTTTAACAGTTTTCTTGTATCTACGAACGCCAGAATGCATAAAATTGACCTAAACGTCTCCTTTTCCTATTCTGAGTCGATTCTGCATGCTTTAAGTGTGTTTGGTGGCTCAGAACCATCAAAAAACGTTGAAATATAGTTCAAATTCAATAAAAATCGACAAAAATACAGTTTCTAGCTAAAATTTGATGGTTTCGTTGCACTTTCTGAGCCCGTAGGGTATCTGAGTGGCTTAAAAGTACAAGAAAACACTTCAAAAGTGATGTTTCTGAAGAATTTTAACTGTTTTCTTGTATCTACGAACGCCAGAATGCATAAAATTGACCTAAACGTCTCCTTTTCCTATTCTGAGTCGATTCTGCATGCTTTAAGTGTGTTTGGTGGCTCAGAACCATCAAAAAACGTTGAAATATAGTTCAAATTCAATAAAAATCGACAAAAATACAGTTTCTAGCTAAAATTTGATTGTTTCGTTGCACTTTCCGAGCCCGTAGGGTATCTGAGTGGCTTAAAAGTACAAGAAAACACTTCAAAAGTGACGTTTCTGAAGAATTTTAACAGTTTTCTTGTATCTACGAACGCCAGAATGCATAAAATTGACCTAAACGTCTCCATTTCCTATTCTGAGTCGATTCTGCATGCTTTAAGTGTGTTTGGTGGCTCAGGACCATCAAAAAACGTTGAAATATAGTTCAAATTCAATAAAAATCGACAAAAATACAGTTTCTAGCTAAAATTTGATAGTTTCGTTGCACTTTCCGAGCCCGTAGGGTAACTGAGTGGTTTAAAAGTACAAGAAAACACTTCAAAAGTGACGTTTCTGAAGAATTTTAACAGTTTTCTTGTATCTACGAACGCCAGAATGCATAAAATTGACCTAAACGTCTCCTTTTCCTATTCTGAGTCGATTCTGCATGCTTTAAGTGTGTTTGGTGGCTCAGAACCATCAAAAAACGTTGAAATATAGTTCAAATTCAATAAAAATCGACAAAAATACAGTTTCTAGCTAAAATTTGATGGTTTCGTTGCACTTTCCGAGCCCGTCGGGTATCTGAGTGTCTTAAAAGTACAAGAAAACACTTCAAAAGTGACGTTTCTGAAGAATTTTAACAGTTTTCTTGTATCTACGAACGCCAGAATGCATAAAATTGACCTAAACGTCTCCTTTTCCTATTCTGAGTCGATTCTGCATGCTTTAAGTGTGTTTGGTGGCTCAGAACCATCAAAAAACGTTGAAATATTGTTCAAATTCAATAAAAATCGACAAAAATACAGTTTCTAGCTAAAATTTGATGGTTTCGTTGCACTTTCCAAGCCCGTAGGGTATCTGAGTGGCTTAAAAGTACAAGAAAACACTTCAAAAGTGACGTTTCTGAAGAATTTTAACAGTTTTCTTGTATCTACGAACGCCAGAATGCATAAAATTGACCTAAACGTCTCCTTTTCCTATTCTGAGTCGATTCTGCATGCTTTAAGTGTGTTTGGTGGCTCAGAACCATCAAAAAACGTTGAAATATAGTTCAAATTCAATAAAAATCGACAAAAATACAGTTTCTAGCTAAAATTTGATGGTTTCGTTGCACTTTCCGAGCCCGTAGGGTATCTGAGTGGCTTAAAAGTACAAGAAAACACTTCAAAAGTGACGTTTCTGAAGAATTTTAACAGTTTTCTTGTATCTACGAACGCCAGAATGCATAAAATTGACCTAAACGTCTCCTTTTCCTATTCTGAGTCGATTCTGCATGCTTTAAGTGTGTTTGGTGGCTCAGAACCATCAAAAAACGTTGAAATATAGTTCAAATTCAATAAAAATCGACAAAAATACAGTTTCTAGCTAAAATTTGATGGTTTCGTTGCACTTTCCGAGCCCGTAGGGTATCTGAGTGGCTTAAAAGTACAAGAAAACACTTCAAAAGTGACGTTTCTGAAGAATTTTAACAGTTTTCTTGTATCTACGAACGCCAGAATGCATAAAATTGACCTAAACGTCTCCTTTTCCTATTCTGAGTCGATTCTGCATGCTTTAAGTGTGTTTGGTGGCTCAGAACCATCAAAAAACGTTGAAATATAGTTCAAATTCAATAAAAATCGACAAAAATACAGTTTCTAGCTAAAATTTGATGGTTTCGTTGCACTTTCCGAGCCCGTAGGGTATCTGAGTGGCTTAAAAGTACAAGAAAACACTTCAAAAGTGACGTTTCTGAAGAATTTTAACAGTTTTCTTGTATCTACGAACGCCAGAATGCATAAAATTGACCTAAACGTCTCCTTTTCCTATTCTGAGTCGATTCTGCATGCTTTAAGTGTGTTTGGTGGCTCAGAACCATCAAAAAACGTTGAAATATAGTTCAAATTCAATAAAAATCGACAAAAATACAGTTTCTAGCTAAAATTTGATGGTTTCGTTGCACTTTCCGAGCCCGTAGGGTATCTGAGTGGCTTAAAAGTACAAGAAAACACTTCAAAAGTGACGTTTCTGAAGAATTTTAAACAGTTTTCTTGTATCTACGAACGCCAGAATGCATAAAATTGACCTAAATGTCTCCTTTTCCTATTCTGAGTCGATTCTGCATGCTTTAAGTGTGTTTGGTGGCTCAGAACCATCAAAAAACGTTGAAATATAGTTCAAATTCAATAAAAATCGACAAAAATACAGTTTCTAGCTAAAATTTGATGGTTTCGTTGCACTTTCCGAGCCCGTAGGGTATCTGAGTGGCTTAAAAGTACAAGAAAACACTTCAAAAGTGACGTTTCTGAAGAATTTTAACAGTTTTCTTGTATCTACGAACGCCAGAATGCATAAAATTGACCTAAACGTCTCCTTTTCCTATTCTGAGTCGATTCTGCATGCTTTAAGTGTGTTTGGTGGCTCAGAACCATCAAAAAACGTTGAAATATAGTTCAAATTCAATAAAAATCGACAAAAATACAGTTTCTAGCTAAAATTTGATGGTTTCGTTGCACTTTCCGAGCCCGTAGGGTATCTGAGTGCCTTAAAAGTACAAGAAAACACTTCAAAAGTGACGTTTCTGAAGAATTTTAACAGTTTTCTTGTATCTACGAACGCCAGAATGCATAAAATTGACCTAAACGTCTCCTTTTCCTATTCTGAGTCGATTCTGCATGCTTTAAGTGTGTTTGGTGGCTCAGAACCATCAAAAAACGTTGAAATATAGTTCAAATTCAATAAAAATCGACAAAAATACAGTTTCTAGCTAAAATTTGATGGTTTCGTTGCACTTTCCGAGCCCGTAGGGTATCTGAGTGGCTTAAAAGTACAAGAAAACACTTCAAAAGTGACGTTTCTGAAGAATTTTAACAGTTTTCTTGTATCTACGAACGCCAGAATGCATAAAATTGACCTAAACGTCTCCTTTTCTTATTCTGAGTCGATTCTGCATGCTTTAAGTGTGTTTGGTGGCTCAGAACCATCAAAAAACGTTGAAATATAGTTCAAATTCAATAAAAATCGACAAAAATACAGTTTCTAGCTAAAATTTGATGGTTTCGTTGCACTTTCCGAGCCCGTAGGGTATCTGAGTGGCTTAAAAGTACAAGAAAACACTTCAAAAGTGACGTTTCTGAAGAATTTTAACAGTTTTCTTGTATCTACGAACGCCAGAATGCATAAAATTGACCTAAACTTCTCCTTTTCCTATTCTGAGTCGATTCTGCATGCTTTAAGTGTGTTTGGTGGCTCAGAACCATCAAAAAACGTTGAAATATAGTTCAAATTCAATAAAAATCGACAAAAATACAGTTTCTAGCTAAAATTTGATGGTTTCGTTGCACTTTCCGAGCCCGTTGGGTATCTGAGTGGCTTAAAATTACAAGAAAACACTTCAAAAGTGACGTTTTTGAAGAATTTTAACAGTTTTCTTGTATCTACGAACGCCAGAATGCATAAAATTGACCTAAACGTCTCCTTTTCCTATTCTGAGTCGATTCTGCATGCTTTAAGTGTGTTTGGTGGCTCAGAACCATCAAAAAACGTTGAAATATAGTTCAAATTCAATAAAAATCGACAAAAATACAGTTTCTAGCTAAAATTTGATGGTTTCGTTGCACTTTCCGAGCCCGTAGGGTATCTGAGTGGCTTAAAAGTACAAGAAAACACTTCAAAAGTGACGTTTCTGAAGAATTTTAACAGTTTTCTTGTATCTAGGAACGCCAGAATGCATAAAATTGACCTAAATGTCTCCTTTTCCTATTCTGAGTCGATTCTGCATGCTTTAAGTGTGTTTGGTGGCTCAGAACCATCAAAAAACGTTGAAATATAGTTCAAATTCAATAAAAATCGACAAAAATACAGTTTCTAGCTAAAATTTGATGGTTTCGTTGCACTTTCCGAGCCCGTTGGGTATCTGAGTGGCTTAAAAGTACAAGAAAACACTTCAAAAGTGACGTTTCTGAAGAATTTTAACAGTTTTCTTGTATCTACGAACGCCAGAATGCATAAAATTGACCTAAACGTCTCCTTTTCCTATTCTGAGTCGATTCTGCATGCTTTAAGTGTGTTTGGTGGCTCAGAACCATCAAAAAACGTTGAAATATAGTTCAAATTCAATAAAAATCGACAAAAATACAGTTTCTAGCTAAAATTTGATGGTTTCGTTGCACTTTCCGAGCCCGTAGGGTATCTGAGTGGCTTAAAAGTACAAGAAAACACTTCAAAAGTGACGTTTCTGAAGAATTTTAACAGTTTTCTTGTATCTACGAACGCCAGAATGCATAAAATTGACCTAAACGTCTCCTTTTCCTATTCTGAGTCGATTCTGCATGCTTTAAGTGTGTTTGGTGGCTCAGAACCATCAAAAAACGTTGAAATATAGTTCAAATTCAATAAAAATCGACAAAAATACAGTTTCTAGCTAAAATTTGATGGTTTCGTTGCACTTTCCGAGCCCGTAGTATATCTGAGTGGCTTAAAAGTACAAGAAAACACTTCAAAAGTGACGTTTCTGGAGAATTTTAACAGTTTTCTTGTATCTACGAACGCCAGAATGCATAAAATTGACCTAAACGTCTCCTTTTCCTATTCTGAGTCGATTCTGCATGCTTTAAGTGTGTTTGGTGGCTCAGAACCATCAAAAAACGTTGAAATATAGTTCAAATTCAATAAAAATCGACAAAAATACAGTTTCTAGCTAAAATTTGATGGTTTCGTTGCACTTTCCGAGCCCGTAGGGTATCTGAGTGGCTTAAAAGTACAAGAAAACACTTCAAAAGTGACGTTTCTGAAGAATTTTAACAGTTTTCTTGTATCTACGAACGCCAGAATGCATAAAATTGACCTAAACGTCTCCTTTTCCTATTCTGAGTCGATTCTGCATGCTTTAAGTGTGTTTGGTGGCTCAGAACCATCAAAAAACGTTGAAACATAGTTCAAATTCAATAAAAATCGACAAAAATACAGTTTCTAGCTAAAATTTGATGGTTTCGTTGCACTTTCCGAGCCCGTTGGGTATCTGAGTGGCTTAAAAGTACAAGAAAACACTTCAAAAGTGACGTTTCTGAAGAATTTTAACAGTTTTCTTGTATCTACGAACGCCAGAATGCATAAAATTGACCTAAACGTCTCCTTTTCCTATTCTGAGTCGATTCTGCATGCTTTAAGTGTGTTTGGTGGCTCAGAACCATCAAAAAACGTTGAAATATAGTTCAAATTCAATAAAAATCGACAAAAATACAGTTTCTAGCTAAAATTTGATGGTTTCGTTGCACTTTCCGAGCCCGTAGGGTATCTGAGTGGCTTAAAAGTACAAGAAAACACTTCAAAAGTGACGTTTCTGAAGAATTTTAACAGTTTTCTTGTATCTACGAACGCCAGAATGCATAAAATTGACCTAAACGTCTCCTTTTCCTATTCTGAGTCGATTCTGCATGCTTTAAGTGTGTTTGGTGGCTCAGAACCATCAAAAAACGTTGAAATATAGTTCAAATTCAATAAAAATCGACAAAAATACAGTTTCTAGCTAAAATTTGATGGTTTCGTTGCACTTTCCGAGCCCGTAGGGTATCTGAGTGGCTTAAAAGTACAAGAAAACACTTCAAAAGTGACGTTTCTGGAGAATTTTAACAGTTTTCTTGTATCTACGAACGCCAGAATGCATAAAATTGACCTAAACGTCTCCTTTTCCTATTCTGAGTCGATTCTGCATGCTTTAAGTGTGTTTGGTGGCTCAGAACCATCAAAAAACGTTGAAATATAGTTCAAATTCAATAAAAATCGACAAAAATACAGTTTCTAGCTAAAATTTGATGGTTTCGTTGCACTTTCCGAGCCCGTAGGGTATCTGAGTGGCTTAAAAGTACAAGAAAACACTTCAAAAGTGACGTTTCTGAAGAATTTTAACAGTTTTCTTGTATCTACGAACGCCAGAATGCATAAAATTGACCTAAACGTCTCCTTTTCCTATTCTGAGTCGATTCTGCATGCTTTAAGTGTGTTTGGTGGCTCAGAACCATCAAAAAACGTTGAAATATTGTTCAAATTCAATAAAAATCGACAAAAATACAGTTTCTAGCTAAAATTTGATGGTTTCGTTGCACTTTCCGAGCCCGTAGGGTATCTGAGTGGCTTAAAAGTACAAGAAAACACTTCAAAAGTGACGTTTCTGAAGAATTTTAACAGTTTTCTTGTATCTACGAACGCCAGAATGCATAAAATTGACCTAAACGTCTCCTTTTCCTATTCTGAGTCGATTCTGCATGCTTTAAGTGTGTTTGGTGGCTCAGAACCATCAAAAAACGTTGAAATATAGTTCAAATTCAATAAAAATCGACAAAAATACAGTTTCTAGCTAAAATTTGATGGTTTCGTTGCACTTTCCGAGCCCGTAGGGTATCTGAGTGGCTTAAAAGTACAAGAAAACACTTCAAAAGTGACGTTTCTGAAGAATTTTAACAGTTTTCTTGTATCTACGAACGCCAGAATGCATAAAATTGACCTAAACGTCTCCTTTTCCTATTCTGAGTCGATTCTGCATGCTTTAAGTGTGTTTGGTGGCTCAGAACCATCAAAAAACGTTGAAACATAGTTCAAATTCAATAAAAATCGACAAAAATACAGTTTCTAGCTAAAATTTGATGGTTTCGTTGCACTTTCCGAGCCCGTAGGGTATCTGAGTGGCTTAAAAGTACAAGAAAACACTTCAAAAGTGAC
>NW_026973157.1:0-60947 GCF_036711695.1 Zophobas morio | reverse complement strand
GTTTCTGAAGAATTTTAACAGTTTTCTTGCATCTACGAACGCCAGAATGCATAAAATTGACCTAAACGTCTCCTTTTCCTATTCTGAGTCGATTCTGCATGCTTTAATTGTGTTTGGTGGCTCAGAACCATCAAAAAACGTTGAAATATAGTTCAAATTCAATAAAAATCGACAAAAATACAGTTTCTAGCTAAAATTTGATGGTTTCGTTGCACTTTCCGAGCCCGTAGGGTATCTGATTGGCTTAAAAGTACAAGAAAACACTTCAAAAGTGACGTTTCTGAAGAATTTTAACAGTTTTCTTGTATCTACGAACGCCAGAATGCATAAAATTGACCTAAACGTCTCCTTTTCCTATTCTGAGTCGATTCTGCATGCTTTAAGTGTGTTTGGTGGCTCAGAACCATCAAAAAACTTTGAAATATAGTTCAAATTCAATAAAAATCGACAAAAATACAGTTTCTAGCTAAAATTTGATGGTTTCGTTGCACTTTCCGAGCCCGTTGGGTATCTGATTGGCTTAAAAGTACAAGAAAACACTTCAAAAGTGACGTTTCTGAAGAATTTTAACAGTTTTCTTGTATCTACGAACGCCAGAATGCATAAAATTGACCTAAACGTCTCCTTTTCCTATTCTGAGTCGATTCTGCATGCTTTAAGTGTGTTTGGTGGCTCAGAACCATCAAAAAACGTTGAAATATAGTTCAAATTCAATAAAAATCGACAAAAATACAGTTTCTAGCTAAAATTTGATGGTTTCGTTGCACTTTCCGAGCCCGTAGGGTATCTGATTGGCTTAAAAGTACAAGAAAACACTTCAAAAGTGACGTTTCTGAAGAATTTTAACAGTTTTCTTGTATCTACGAACGCCAGAATGCATAAAATTGACCTAAACGTCTCCTTTTCCTATTCTGAGTCGATTCTGCATGCTTTAAGTGTGTTTGGTGGCTCAGAACCATCAAAAAACGTTGAAATATAGTTCAAATTCAATAAAAATCGACAAAAATACAGTTTGCACTTTCCGAGCCCGTAGGGTATCTGATTGGCTTAAAAGTACAAGAAAACACTTCAGAAGTGACGATTCTGAAGAATTTTAACAGTTTTCTTGTATCTACGAACGCCAGAATGCATAAATTTGACCTAAACGTCTCCTTTTCCTATTCTGAGTCGATTCTGCATGCTTTAAGTGTGTTTGGTGGCTCAGAACCATCAAAAAACGTTGAAATATAGTTCAAATTCAATAAAAATCGACAAAAATACAGTTTCTAGCTAAAATTTGATGGTTTCGTTGCACTTTCCGAGCCCGTAGGGTATCTGATTGGCTTAAAAGTACAAGAAAACACTTCAAAAGTGACGTTTCTGAAGAATTTTAACAGTTTTCTTGTATCTACGAACGCCAGAATGCATAAAATTGACCTAAACGTCTCCTTTTCCTATTCTGAGTCGATTCTGCATGCTTTAAGTGTGTTTGGTGGCTCAGAACCATCAAAAAACGTTGAAATATAGTTCAAATTCAATAAAAATCGACAAAAATACAGTTTCTAGCTAAAATTTGATGGTTTCGTTGCACTTTCCGAGCCCGTAGGGTATCTGATTGGCTTAAAAGTACAAGAAAACACTTCAAAAGTGACGTTTCTGAAGAATTTTAACAGTTTTCTTGTATCTACGACCGCCAGAATGCATAAAATTGACCTAAACGTCTCCTTTTCCTATTCTGAGTCGATTCTGCATGCTTTAAGTGTGTTTGGTGGCTCAGAACCATCAAAAAACGTTGAAATATAGTTCAAATTCAATAAAAATCGACAAAAATACAGTTTCTAGCTAAAATTTGATGGTTTCGTTGCACTTTCCGAGCCCGTAGGGTATCTGATTGGCTTAAAAGTACAAGAAAACACTTCAAAAGTGACGTTTCTGAAGAATTTTAACAGTTTTCTTGTATCTACGAACGCCAGAATGCATAAAATTGACCTAAACGTCTCCTTTTCCTATTCTGAGTCGATTCTGCATGCTTTAAGTGTGTTTGGTGGCTCAGAACCATCAAAAAACGTTGAAATATAGTTCAAATTCAATAAAAATCGACAAAAATACAGTTTCTAGCTAAAATTTGATGGTTTCGTTGCACTTTCCGAGCCCGTTGGGTATCTGATTGGCTTAAAAGTACAAGAAAACACTTCAAAAGTGACGTTTCTGAAGAATTTTAACAGTTTTCTTGTATCTACGAACGCCAGAATGCATAAAATTGATCTAAACGTCTCCTTTTCCTATTCTGAGTCGATTCTGCATGCTTTAAGTGTGTTTGGTGGCTCAGAACCATCAAAAAACGTTGAAATATAGTTCAAATTCAATAAAAATCGAGAAAAATACAGTTTCTAGCTAAAATTAGATGGTTTCGTTGCACTTTCCGAGCCCGTAGGGTATCTGATTGGCTTAAAAGTACAAGAAAACACTTCAAAAGTGACGTTTCTGAAGAATTTTAACAGTTTTCTTGTATCTACGAACGCCAGAATGCATAAAATTGACCTAAACGTCTCCTTTTCCTATTCTGAGTCGATTCTGCATGCTTTAAGTGTGTTTGGTGGCTCAGAACCATCAAAAAACGTTGAAATATAGTTCAAATTCAATAAAAATCGACAAAAATTCAGTTTCTAGCTAAAATTTGATGGTTTCGTTGCACTTTCCGAGCCCGTAGGGTATCTGATTGGCTTAAAAGTACAAGAAAACACTTCAAAAGTGACGTTTCTGAAGAATTTTAACAGTTTTCTTGTATCTACGAACGCCAGAATGCATAAAATTGACCTAAACGTCTCCTTTTCCTATTCTGAGTCGATTCTGCATGCTTTAAGTGTGTTTGGTGGCTCAGAACCATCAAAAAACTTTGAAATATAGTTCAAATTCAATAAAAATCGACAAAAATACAGTTTCTAGCTAAAATTTGATGGTTTCGTTGCACTTTCCGAGCCCGTTGGGTATCTGATTGGCTTAAAAGTACAAGAAAACACTTCAAAAGTGACGTTTCTGAAGAATTTTAACAGTTTTCTTGTATCTACGAACGCCAGAATGCATAAAATTGACCTAAACGTCTCCTTTTCCTATTCTGAGTCGATTCTGCATGCTTTAAGTGTGTTTGGTGGCTCAGAACCATCAAAAAACGTTGAAATATAGTTCAAATTCAATAAAAATCGACAAAAATACAGTTTCTAGCTAAAATTTGATGGTTTCGTTGCACTTTCCGAGCCCGTAGGGTATCTGATTGGCTTAAAAGTACAAGAAAACACTTCAAAAGTGACGTTTCTGAAGAATTTTAACAGTTTTCTTGTATCTACGAACGCCAGAATGCATAAAATTGACCTAAACGTCTCCTTTTCCTATTCTGAGTCGATTCTGCATGCTTTAAGTGTGTTTGGTGGCTCAGAACCATCAAAAAACGTTGAAATATAGTTCAAATTCAATAAAAATCGACAAAAATACAGTTTGCACTTTCCGAGCCCGTAGGGTATCTGATTGGCTTAAAAGTACAAGAAAACACTTCAGAAGTGACGATTCTGAAGAATTTTAACAGTTTTCTTGTATCTACGAACGCCAGAATGCATAAATTTGACCTAAACGTCTCCTTTTCCTATTCTGAGTCGATTCTGCATGCTTTAAGTGTGTTTGGTGGCTCAGAACCATCAAAAAACGTTGAAATATAGTTCAAATTCAATAAAAATCGACAAAAATACAGTTTCTAGCTAAAATTTGATGGTTTCGTTGCACTTTCCGAGCCCGTAGGGTATCTGATTGGCTTAAAAGTACAAGAAAACACTTCAAAAGTGACGTTTCTGAAGAATTTTAACAGTTTTCTTGTATCTACGAACGCCAGAATGCATAAAATTGACCTAAACGTCTCCTTTTCCTATTCTGAGTCGATTCTGCATGCTTTAAGTGTGTTTGGTGGCTCAGAACCATCAAAAAACGTTGAAATATAGTTCAAATTCAATAAAAATCGACAAAAATACAGTTTCTAGCTAAAATTTGATGGTTTCGTTGCACTTTCCGAGCCCGTAGGGTATCTGATTGGCTTAAAAGTACAAGAAAACACTTCAAAAGTGACGTTTCTGAAGAATTTTAACAGTTTTCTTGTATCTACGACCGCCAGAATGCATAAAATTGACCTAAACGTCTCCTTTTCCTATTCTGAGTCGATTCTGCATGCTTTAAGTGTGTTTGGTGGCTCAGAACCATCAAAAAACGTTGAAATATAGTTCAAATTCAATAAAAATCGACAAAAATACAGTTTCTAGCTAAAATTTGATGGTTTCGTTGCACTTTCCGAGCCCGTAGGGTATCTGATTGGCTTAAAAGTACAAGAAAACACTTCAAAAGTGACGTTTCTGAAGAATTTTAACAGTTTTCTTGTATCTACGAACGCCAGAATGCATAAAATTGACCTAAACGTCTCCTTTTCCTATTCTGAGTCGATTCTGCATGCTTTAAGTGTGTTTGGTGGCTCAGAACCATCAAAAAACGTTGAAATATAGTTCAAATTCAATAAAAATCGACAAAAATACAGTTTCTAGCTAAAATTTGATGGTTTCGTTGCACTTTCCGAGCCCGTTGGGTATCTGATTGGCTTAAAAGTACAAGAAAACACTTCAAAAGTGACGTTTCTGAAGAATTTTAACAGTTTTCTTGTATCTACGAACGCCAGAATGCATAAAATTGATCTAAACGTCTCCTTTTCCTATTCTGAGTCGATTCTGCATGCTTTAAGTGTGTTTGGTGGCTCAGAACCATCAAAAAACGTTGAAATATAGTTCAAATTCAATAAAAATCGAGAAAAATACAGTTTCTAGCTAAAATTAGATGGTTTCGTTGCACTTTCCGAGCCCGTAGGGTATCTGATTGGCTTAAAAGTACAAGAAAACACTTCAAAAGTGACGTTTCTGAAGAATTTTAACAGTTTTCTTGTATCTACGAACGCCAGAATGCATAAAATTGACCTAAACGTCTCCTTTTCCTATTCTGAGTCGATTCTGCATGCTTTAAGTGTGTTTGGTGGCTCAGAACCATCAAAAAACGTTGAAATATAGTTCAAATTCAATAAAAATCGACAAAAATTCAGTTTCTAGCTAAAATTTGATGGTTTCGTTGCACTTTCCGAGCCCGTAGGGTATCTGATTGGCTTAAAAGTACAAGAAAACATTTCAAAAGTGACGTTTCTGAAGAATTTTAACAGTTTTCTTGTATCTACGAACGCCAGAATGCATAAAATTGACCTAAACGTCTCCTTTTCCTATTCTGAGTCGATTCTGCATGCTTTAAGTGTGTTTGGTGGCTCAGAACCATCAAAAAACGTTGAAATATAGTTCAAATTCAATAAAAATCGACAAAAATACAGTTTCTAGCTAAAATTTGATGGTTTCGTTGCACTTTCCGAGCCCGTAGGGTATCTGATTGGCTTAAAAGTACAAGAAAACACTTCAAAAGTGACGTTTCTGAAGAATTTTAACAGTTTTCTTGTATCTACGAACGCCAGAATGCATAAAATTGACCTAAACGTCTCCTTTTCCTATTCTGAGTCGATTCTGCATGCTTTAAGTGTGTTTGGTGGCTCAGAACCATCAAAAAACGTTGAAATATAGTTCAAATTCAATAAAAATCGACAAAAATACAGTTTCTAGCTAAAATTTGATGGTTTCGTTGCACTTTCCGAGCCCGTAGGGTATCTGATTGGCTTAAAAGTACAAGAAAACACTCCAAAAGTGACGTTTCTGAAGAATTTTAACAGTTTTCTTGTATCTACGAACGCCAGAATGCATAAAATTGACCTAAACGTCTCCTTTTCCTATTCTGAGTCGATTCTGCATGCTTTAAGTGTGTTTGGTGGCTCAGAACCATCAAAAAACGTTGAAATATAGTTCAAATTCAATAAAAATCGACAAAAATACAGTTTCTAGCTAAAATTTGATGATTTCGTTGCACTTTCCGAGCCCGTAGGGTATCTGATTGGCTTAAAAGTACAAGAAAACACTTCAAAAGTGACGTTTCTGAAGAATTTTAACAGTTTTCTTGTATCTACGAACGCCAGAATGCATAAAATTGACCTAAACGTCTCCTTTTCCTATTCTGAGTCGATTCTGCATGCTTTAAGTGTGTTTGGTGGCTCAGAACCATCAAAAAACGTTGAAATATAGTTCAAATTCAATAAAAATCGACAAAAATACAGTTTCTAGCTAAAATTTGATGGTTTCGTTGCACTTTCCGAGCCCGTAGGGTATCTGATTGGCTTAAAAGTACAAGAAAACACTTCAAAAGTGACGTTTCTGAAGAATTTTAACAGTTTTCTTGTATCTGCGAACGCCAGAATGCATAAAATTGACCTAAACGTCTCCTTTTCCTATTCTGAGTCGATTCTGCATGCTTTAAGTGTGTTTGGTGGCTCAGAACCATCAAAAAACGTTGAAATGTGGTTCAAATTCAATAAAAATCGACAAAAATACAGTTTCTAGCTAAAATTTGATGGTTTCGTTGCACTTTCCGAGTCCGTAGGGTATCTGATTGGCTTAAAAGTACAAGAAAACACTTCAAAAGTGACGTTTCTGAAGAATTTTAACAGTTTTCTTGTATCTACGAACGCCAGAATGCATAAAATTGACCTAAACGTCTCCTTTTCCTATTCTGAGTCGATTCTGCATGCTTTAAGTGTGTTTGGTGGCTCAGAACCATCAAAAAACGTTGAAATATAGTTCAAATTCAATAAAAATCGACAAAAATACAGTTTCTAGCTAAAATTTGATGGTTTCGTTGCACTTTCCGAGCCCGTAGGGTATCTGATTGGCTTAAAAGTACAAGAAAACACTTCAAAAGTGACGTTTCTGAAGAATTTTAACAGTTTTCTTGTATCTACGAACGCCAGAATGCATAAAATTGACCTAAACGTCTCCTTTTCCTATTCTGAGTCGATTCTGCATGCTTTAAGTGTGTTTGGTGGCTCAGAACCATCAAAAAACGTTGAAATATAGTTCAAATTCAATAAAAATCGACAAAAATACAGTTTCTAGCTAAAATTTGATGGTTTCGTTGCACTTTCCGAGCCCGTAGGGTATCTGATTGGCTTAAAAGTACAAGAAAACACTTCAAAAGTGACGTTTCTGAAGAATTTTAACAGTTTTCTTGTATCTACGAACGCCAGAATGCATAAAATTGACCTAAACGTCTCCTTTTCCTATTCTGAGTCGATTCTGCATGCTTTAAGTGTGTTTGGTGGCTCAGAACCATCAAAAAACGTTGAAATATAGTTCAAATTCAATAAAAATCGACAAAAATACAGTTTCTAGCTAAAATTTGATGGTTTCGTTGCACTTTCCGAGCCCGTAGGGTATCTGATTGGCTTAAAAGTACAAGAAAACACTTCAAAAGTGACGTTTCTGAAGAATTTTAACAGTTTTCTTGTATCTACGAACGCCAGAATGCATAAAATTGACCTAAACGTCTCCTTTTCCTATTCTGAGTCGATTCTGCATGCGTTAAGTGTGTTTGGTGGCTCAGAACCATCAAAAAACGTTGAAATATAGTTCAAATTCAATAAAAATCGACAAAAATACAGTTTCTAGCTAAAATTTGATGGTTTCGTTGCACTTTCCGAGCCCGTAGGGTATCTGATTGGCTTAAAAGTACAAGAAAACACTTCAAAAGTGACGTTTCTGAAGAATTTTAACAGTTTTCTTGTATCTACGAACGCCAGAATGCATAAAATTGACCTAAACGTCTCCTTTTCCTATTCTGAGTCGATTCTGCATGCTTTAAGTGTGTTTGGTGGCTCAGAACCATCAAAAAACATTGAAATATAGTTCAAATTCAATAAAAATCGACAAAAATACAGTTTCTAGCTAAAATTTGATGGTTTCGTTGCACTTTCCGAGCCCGTAGGGTATCTGATTGGCTTAAAAGTACAAGAAAACACTTCAAAAGTGACGTTTCTGAAGAATTTTAACAGTTTTCTTGTATCTACGAACGCCAGAATGCATAAAATTGACCTAAACGTCTCCTTTTCCTATTCTGAGTCGATTCTGCATGCTTTAAGTGTGTTTGGTGGCTCAGAACCGTCAAAAAACGTTGAAATATAGTTCAAATTCAATAAAAATCGACAAAAATACAGTTTCTAGCTAAAATTTGATGGTTTCGTTGCACTTTCCGAGCCCGTAGGATATCTGATTGGCTTAAAAGTACAAGAAAACACTTCAAAAGTGACGTTTCTGAAGAATTTTAACAGTTTTCTTGTATCTACGAACGCCAGAATGCATAAAATTGACCTAAACGTCTCCTTTTCCTATTCTGAGTCGATTCTGCATGCTTTAAGTGTGTTTGGTGGCTCAGAACCATCAAAAAACGTTGAAATATAGTTCAAATTCAATAAAAATCGACAAAAATACAGTTTCTAGCTAAAATTTGATGGTTTCGTTGCACTTTCCGAGTCCGTAGGGTATCTGATTGGCTTAAAAGTACAAGAAAACACTTCAAAAGTGACGTTTCTGAAGAATTTTAACAGTTTTCTTGTATCTACGAACGCCAGAATGCATAAAATTGACCTAAACGTCTCCTTTTCCTATTCTGAGTCGATTCTGCATGCTTTAAGTGTGTTTGGTGGCTCAGAACCATCAAAAAACATTGAAATATAGTTCAAATTCAATAAAAATCGACAAAAATACAGTTTCTAGCTAAAATTTGATGGTTTCGTTGCACTTTCCGAGCCCGTCGGGTATCTGATTGGCTTAAAAGTACAAGAAAACACTTCAAAAGTGACGTTTCTGAAGAATTTTAACAGTTTTCTTGTATCTACGAACGCCAGAATGCATAAAATTGATCTAAACGTCTCCTTTTCCTATTCTGAGTCGATTCTGCATGCTTTAAGTGTGTTTGGTGGCTCAGAACCATCAAAAAACGTTGAAATATAGTTCAAATTCAATAAAAATCGACAAAAATACAGTTTCTAGCTAAAATTTGATGGTTTCGTTGCACTTTCCGAGCCCCTAGGGTATCTGTTTGGCTTAAAAGTACAAGAAAACACTTCAAAAGTGACGTTTCTGAAGAATTTTAACAGTTTTCTTGTATCTACGAACGCCAGAATGCATAAAATTGACCTAAACGTCTCCTTTTCCTATTCTGAGTCGATTCTGCATGCTTTAAGTGTGTTTGGTGGCTCAGAACCATCAAAAAACATTGAAATATAGTTCAAATTCAATAAAAATCGACAAAAATACAGTTTCTAGCTAAAATTTGATGGTTTCGTTGCACTTTCCGAGCCCGTAGGGTATCTGATTGGCTTAAAAGTACAAGAAAACACTTCAAAAGTGACGTTTCTGAAGAATTTTAACAGTTTTCTTGTATCTACGAACGCCAGAATGCATAAAATTGACCTAAACGTCTCCTTTTCCTATTCTGAGTCGATTCTGCATGCTTTAAGTGTGTTTGGTGGCTCAGAACCATCAAAAAACGTTGAAATATAGTTCAAATTCAATAAAAATCGACAAAAATACAGTTTCTAGCTAAAATTTGATGGTTTCGTTGCACTTTCCGAGCGCGTAGGGTATCTGATTGGCTTAAAAGTACAAGAAAACACTTCAAAAGTGACGTTTCTGAAGAATTTTAACAGTTTTCTTGTATCTACGAACGCCAGAATGCATAAAATTGACCTAAACGTCTCCTTTTCCTATTCTGAGTCGATTCTGCATGCTTTAAGTGTGTTTGGTGGCTCAGAACCATCAAAAAACGTTGAAATATAGTTCAAATTCAATAAAAATCGACAAAAATACAGTTTCTAGCTAAAATTTGATGGTTTCGTTGCACTTTCCGAGCCCGTAGGGTATCTGATTGGCTTAAAAGTACAAGAAAACACTTCAAAAGTGACGTTTCTGAAGAATTTTAACAGTTTTCTTGTATCTACGAACGCCAGAATGCATAAAATTGACCTAAACGTCTCCTTTTCCTATTCTGAGTCGATTCTGCATGCTTTAAGTGTGTTTGGTGGCTCAGAACCATCAAAAAACGTTGAAATATAGTTCAAATTCAATAAAAATCGACAAAAATACAGTTTCTAGCTAAAATTTGATGGTTTCGTTGCACTTTCCGAGCCCGTTGGGTATCTGATTGGCTTAAAAGTACAAGAAAACACTTCAAAAGTGACGTTTCTGAAGAATTTTAACAGTTTTCTTGTATCTACGAACGCCAGAATGCATAAAATTGACCTAAACGTCTCCTTTTCCTATTCTGAGTCGATTCTGCATGCTTTAAGTGTGTTTGGTGGCTCAGAACCATCAAAAAACGTTGAAATATAGTTCAAATTCAATAAAAATCGACAAAAATACAGTTTCTAGCTAAAATTTGATGGTTTCGTTGCACTTTCCGAGCCCGTAGGGTATCTGATTGGCTTAAAAGTACAAGAAAACACTTCAAAAGTGACGTTTCTGAAGAATTTTAACAGTTTTCTTGTATCTACGAACGCCAGAATGCATAAAATTGACCTAAACGTCTCCTTTTCCTATTCTGAGTCGATTCTGCATGCTTTAAGTGTGTTTGGTGGCTCAGAACCATCAAAAAACGTTGAAATATAGTTCAAATTCAATAAAAATCGACAAAAATACAGTTTCTAGCTAAAATTTGATGGTTTCGTTGCACTTTCCGAGCCCGTAGGGTATCTGATTGGCTTAAAATTACAAGAAAACACTTCAAAAGTGACGTTTCTGAAGAATTTTAACAGTTTTCTTGTATCTACGAACGCCAGAATGCATAAAATTGACCTAAACGTCTCCTTTTCCTATTCTGAGTCGATTCTGCATGCTTTAAGTGTGTTTGGTGGCTCAGAACCATCAAAAAACGTTGAAATATAGTTCAAATTCAATAAAAATCGACAAAAATACAGTTTCTAGCTAAAATTTGATGGTTTCGTTGCACTTTCCGAGCCCGTAGGGTATCTGATTGGCTTAAAAGTACAAGAAAACACTTCAAAAGTGACGTTTCTGAAGAATTTTAACAGTTTTCTTGTATCTACGAACACCAGAATGCATTAAATTGACCTAAACGTCTCCTTTTCCTATTCTGAGTCGATTCTGCATGCTTTAAGTGTGTTTGGTGGCTCAGAACCATCAAAAAACGTTGAAATATAGTTCAAATTCAATAAAAATCGACAAAAATACAGTTTCTAGCTAAAATTTGATGGTTTCGTTGCACTTTCCGAGCCCGTAGGGTATCTGATTGGCTTAGAAGTACAAGAAAACACTTCAAAAGTGACGTTTCTGAAGAATTTTAACAGTTTTCTTGTATCTACGAACGCCAGAATGCATAAAATTGACCTAAACGTCTCCTTTTCCTATTCTGAGTCGATTCTGCATGCTTTAAGTGTGTTTGGTGGCTCAGAACCATCAAAAAACGTTGAAATATAGTTCAAATTCAATAAAAATCGACAAAAATACAGTTTCTAGCTAAAATTTGATGGTTTCGTTGCACTTTCCGAGCCCGTAGGGTATCTGATTGGCTTAAAAGTACAAGAAAACACTTCAAAAGTGACGTTTCTGAAGAATTTTAACAGTTTTCTTGTATCTACGAACGCCAGAATGCATAAAATTGACCTAAACGTCTCCTTTTCCTATTCTGAGTCGATTCTGCATGCTTTAAGTGTGTTTGGTGGCTCAGAACCATCAAAAAACGTTGAAATATAGTTCAAATTCAATAAAAATCGACAAAAATACAGTTTCTAGCTAAAATTTGATGGTTTCGTTGCACTTTCCGAGCCCGTAGGGTATCTGATTGGCTTAAAAGTACAAGAAAACACTTCAAAAGTGACGTTTCTGAAGAATTTTAACAGTTTTCTTGTATCTACGAACGTCAGAATGCATAAAATTGACCTAAACGTCTCCTTTTCCTATTCTGAGTCGATTCTGCATGCTTTAAGTGTGTTTGGTGGCTCAGAACCATCAAAAAACGTTGAAATATAGTTCAAATTCAATAAAAATCGACAAAAATACAGTTTCTAGCTAAAATTTGATGGTTTCGTTGCACTTTCCGAGCCCGTAGGGTATCTGATTGGCTTAAAAGTACAAGAAAACACTTCAAAAGTGACGTTTCTGAAGAATTTTAACAGTTTTCTTGTATCTACGAACGCCAGAATGCATAAAATTGACCTAAACGTCTCCTTTTCCTATTCTGAGTCGATTCTGCATGCTTTAAGTGTGTTTGGTGGCTCAGAACCATCAAAAAACGTTGAAATATAGTTCAAATTCAATAAAAATCGACAAAAATACAGTTTCTAGCTAAAATTTGATGGTTTCGTTGCACTTTCCGAGCCCGTAGGGTATCTGATTGGCTTAAAAGTACAAGAAAACACTTCAAAAGTGACGTTTCTGAAGAATTTTAACAGTTTTCTTGTATCTACGAACGCCAGAATGCATAAAATTGACCTAAACGTCTCCTTTTCCTATTCTGAGTCGATTCTGCATGCTTTAAGTGTGTTTGGTGGCTCAGAACCATCAAAAAACGTTGAAATATAGTTCAAATTCAATAAAAATAAACAAAAATACAGTTTCTAGCTAAAATTTGATGGTTTCGTTGCACTTTCCGAGCCCGTAGGGTATCTGATTGGCTTAAAAGTACAAGAAAATACTTCAAAAGTGACGTTTCTGAAGAATTTTAACAGTTTTCTTGTATCTACGAACGCCAGAATGCATAAAATTGACCTAAACGTCTCCTTTTCCTATTCTGAGTCGATTCTGCATGCTTTAAGTGTGTTTGGTGGCTCAGAACCATCAAAAAACGTTGAAATATAGTTCAAATTCAATAAAAATCGACAAAAATACAGTTTCTAGCTAAAATTTGATGGTTTCGTTGCACTTTCCGAGCCCGTAGGGTATCTGATTGGCTTAAAAGTACAAGAAAACACTTCAAAAGTGACGTTTCTGAAGAATTTTAACAGTTTTCTTGTATCTACGAACGCCAGAATGCATAAAATTGACCTAAACGTCTCCTTTTCCTATTCTGAGTCGATTCTGCATGCTTTAAGTGTGTTTGGTGGCTCAGAACCATCAAAAAACGTTGAAATATAGTTCAAATTCAATAAAAATCGACAAAAATACAGTTTCTAGCTAAAATTTGATGGTTTCGTTGCACTTTCCGAGCCCGTAGGGTATCTGATTGGCTTAAAAGTACAAGAAAACACTTCAAAAGTGACGTTTCTGAAGAATTTTAACAGTTTTCTTGTATCTACGAACGCCAGAATGCATAAAATTGACCTAAACGTCTCCTTTTCCTATTATGAGTCGATTCTGCATGCTTTAAGTGTGTTTGGTGGCTCAGAACCATCAAAAAACGTTGAAATATAGTTCAAATTCAATAAAAATCGACAAAAATACAGTTTCTAGCTAAAATTTGATGGTTTCGTTGCACTTTCCGAGCCCGTAGGGTATCTGATTGGCTTAAAAGTACAAGAAAACACTTCAAAAGTGACGTTTCTGAAGAATTTTAACAGTTTTCTTGTATCTACGAAGCCAGAATGCATAAAATTGACCTAAACGTCTCCTTTTCCTATTCTGAGTCGATTCTGCATGCTTTAAGTGTGTTTGGTGGCTCAGAACCATCAAAAAACGTTGAAATATAGTTCAAATTCAATAAAAATCGACAAAAATACAGTTTCTAGCTAAAATTTGATGGTTTCGTTGCACTTTCCGAGCCCGTAGGGTATCTGATTGGCTTAAAAGTACAAGAAAACACTTCAAAAGTGACGTTTCTGAAGAATTTTAACAGTTTTCTTGTATCTACGAACGCCAGAATGCATAAAATTGACCTAAACGTCTCCTTTTCCTATTCTGAGTCGATTCTGCATGCTTTAATTGTGTTTGGTGGCTCAGAACCATCAAAAAACGTTGAAATATAGTTCAAATTCAATAAAAATCGACAAAAATACAGTTTCTAGCTAAAATTTGATGGTTTCGTTGCACTTTCCGAGCCCGTTGGGTATCTGATTGGCTTAAAAGTACAAGAAAACACTTCAAAAGTGACGTTTCTGAAGAATTTTAACAGTTTTCTTGTATCTACGAACGCCAGAATGCATAAAATTGACCTAAACGTCTCCTTTTCCTATTCTGAGTCGATTCTGCATGCTTTAAGTGTGTTTGGTGGCTCAGAACCATCAAAAAACGTTGAAATATAGTTCAAATTCAATAAAAATCGACAAAAATACAGTTTCTAGCTAAAATTTGATGGTTTCGTTGCACTTTCCGAGCCCGTAGGGTATCTGATTGGCTTAAAAGTACAAGAAAACACTTCAAAAGTGACGTTTCTGAAGAATTTTAACAGTTTTCTTGTATCTACGAACGCCAGAATGCATAAAATTGACCTAAACGTCTCCTTTTCCTATTCTGAGTCGATTCTGCATGCTTTAAGTGTGTTTGGTGGCTCAGAACCATCAAAAAACGTTGAAATATAGTTCAAATTCAATAAAAATCGACAAAAATACAGTTTCTAGCTAAAATTTGATGGTTTCGTTGCACTTTCCGAGCCCGTTGGGTATCTGATTGGCTTAAAAGTACAAGAAAACACTTCAAAAGTGACGTTTCTGAAGAATTTTAACAGTTTTCTTGTATCTACGAACGCCAGAATGCATAAAATTGACCTAAACGTCTCCTTTTCCTATTCTGAGTCGATTCTGCATGCTTTAAGTGTGTTTGGTGGCTCAGAACCATCAAAAAACGTTGAAATATAGTTCAAATTCAATAAAAATCGACAAAAATACAGTTTCTAGCT
The DNA here is from genome assembly GCF_036711695.1 of Zophobas morio. Lineage (NCBI taxonomy): Eukaryota > Metazoa > Arthropoda > Insecta > Coleoptera > Tenebrionidae > Zophobas > Zophobas morio. The sequence goes on along the minus strand of NW_026973157.1, from coordinate 46,178 downwards.
AAAATTTGATGGTTTCGTTGCACTTTCCGAGCCCGTAGGGTATCTGATTGGCTTAAAAGTACAAGAAAACACTTCAAAAGTGACGTTTCTGAAGAATTTTAACAGTTTTTTTGTATCTACGAACGCCAGAATGCATAAAATTGACCTAAACGTCTCCTTTTCCTATTCTGAGTCGATTCTGCATGCTTTAAGTGTGTTGGGTGGCTCAGAACCATCAAAAAACGTTGAAATATAGTTCAAATTCAATAAAAATCGACAAAAATACAGTTTCTAGCTAAAATTTGATGGTTTCGTTGCACTTTCCGAGCCCGTAGGGTATCTGATTGGCTTAAAAGTACAAGAAAACACTTCAAAAGTGACGTTTCTGAAGAATTTTAACAGTTTTCTTGTATCTACGAACGCCAGAATGCATAAAATTGACCTAAACGTCTCCTTTTCCTATTCTGAGTCGATTCTGCATGCTTTAAGTGTGTTTGGTGGCTCAGAACCATCAAAAAACGTTGAAATATAGTTCAAATTCAATAAAAATCGACAAAAATACAGTTTCTAGCTAAAATTTGATGGTTTCGTTGCACTTTCCGAGCCCGTAGGGTATCTGATTGGCTTAAAAGTACAAGAAAACACTTCAAAAGTGACGTTTCTGAAGAATTTTAACAGTTTTCTTGTATCTACGAACGCCAGAATGCATAAAATTGACCTAAACGTCTCCTTTTCCTATTCTGAGTCGATTCTGCATGCTTTAAGTGTGTTTGGTGGCTCAGAACCATCAAAAAACGTTGAAATATAGTTCAAATTCAATAAAAATCGACAAAAATACAGTTTCTAGCTAAAATTTGATGGTTTCGTTGCACTTTCCGAGCCCGTAGGGTATCTGATTGGCTTAAAAGTACAAGAAAACACTTCAAAAATGACGTTTCTGAAGAATTTTAACAGTTTTCTTGTATCTACGAACGCCAGAATGCATAAAATTGACCTAAACGTCTCCTTTTCCTATTCTGAGTCGATTCTGCATGCTTTAAGTGTGTTTGGTGGCTCAGAACCATCAAAAAACGTTGAAATATAGTTCAAATTCAATAAAAATCGACAAAAATACAGTTTCTAGCTAAAATTTGATGGTTTCGTTGCACTTTCCGAGCCCGTTGGGTATCTGATTGGCTTAAAAGTACAAGAAAACACTTCAAAAGTGACGTTTCTGAAGAATTTTAACAGTTTTCTTGTATCTACGAACGCCAGAATGCATAAAACTGACCTAAACGTCTCCTTTTCCTACTCTGAGTCGATTCTGCATGCTTTAAGTGTGTTTGGTGGCTCAGAACCATCAAAAAACGTTGAAATATAGTTCAAATTCAATAAAAATGGACAAAAATACAGTTTCTAGCTAAAATTTGATGGTTTCGTTGCACTTTCCGAGCCCGTAGGGTATCTGATTGGCTTAAAAGTACAAGAAAACACTTCAAAAGTGACGTTTCTGAAGAATTTTAACAGTTTTCTTGTATCTACGAACGCCAGAATGCATAAAATTGACCTAAACGTCTCCTTTTCCTATTCTGAGTCGATTCTGCATGCTTTAAGTGTGTTTGGTGGCTCAGAACCATCAAAAAACGTTGAAATATAGTTCAAATTCAATAAAAATCGACAAAAATACAGTTTCTAGCTAAAATTTGATGGTTTCGTTGCACTTTCCGAGCCCGTAGGGTATCTGATTGGCTTAAAAGTACAAGAAAACACTTCAAAAGTGACGTTTCTGAAGAATTTTAACAGTTTTCTTGTATCTACGAACGCCAGAATGCATAAAATTGACCTAAACGTCTCCTTTTCCTATTCTGAGTCGATTCTGCATGCTTTAAGTGTGTTTGGTGGCTCAGAACCATCAAAAAACGTTGAAATATAGTTCAAATTCAATAAAAATCGACAAAAATACAGTTTCTAGCTAAAATTTGATGGTTTCGTTGCACTTTCCGAGCCCGTAGGGTATCTGATTGGCTTAAAAGTACAAGAAAACACTTCAAAAGTGACGTTTCTGAAGAATTTTAACAGTTTTCTTGTATCTACGAACGCCAGAATGCATAAAATTGACCTAAACGTCTCCTTTTCCTATTCTGAGTCGATTCTGCATGCTTTAAGTGTGTTTGGTGGCTCAGAACCATCAAAAAACGTTGAAATATAGTTCAAATTCAATAAAAATCGACAAAAATATAGTTTCTAGCTAAAATTTGATGGTTTCGTTGCACTTTCCGAGACCGTAGGGTATCTGATTGGCTTAAAAGTACAAGAAAACACTTCAAAAGTGACGTTTCTGAAGAATTTTAACAGTTTTCTTGTATCTACGAACGCCAGAATGCATAAAATTGACCTAAACGTCTCCTTTTCCTATTCTGAGTCGATTCTGCATGCTTTAAGTGTGTTTGGTGGCTCAGAACCATCAAAAAACGTTGAAATATAGTTCAAATTCAATAAAAATCGACAAAAATACAGTTTCTAGCTAAAATTTGATGGTTTCGTTGCACTTTCCGAGCCCGTAGGGTATCTGATTGGCTTAAAAGTACAAGAAAACACTTCAAAAGTGACGTTTCTGAAGAATTTTAACAGTTTTCTTGTATCTACGAACGCCAGAATGCATAAAATTGACCTAAACGTCTCCTTTTCCTATTCTGAGTCGATTCTGCATGCTTTAAGTGTGTTTGGTGGCTCAGAACCATCAAAAAACGTTGAAATATAGTTCAAATTCAATAAAAATCGACAAAAATACAGTTTCTAGCTAAAATTTGATGGTTTCGTTGCACTTTCCGAGCCCGTAGGGTATCTGATTGGCTTAAAAGTACAAGAAAACACTTCAAAAGTGACGTTTCTGAAGAATTTTAACAGTTTTCTTGTATCTACGAACGCCAGAATGCATAAAATTGACCTAAACGTCTCCTTTTCCTATTCTGAGTCGATTCTGCATGCTTTAAGTGTGTTTGGTGGCTCAGAACCATCAAAAAACGTTGAAATATAGTTCAAATTCAATAAAAATCGACAAAAATACAGTTTCTAGCTAAAATTTGATGGTTTCGTTGCACTTTCCGAGCCCGTAGGGTATCTGATTGGCTTAAAAGTACAAGAAAACACTTCAAAAGTGACGTTTCTGAAGAATTTTAACAGTTTTCTTGTATCTACGAACGCCAGAATGCATAAAATTGACCTAAACGTCTCCTTTTCCTATTCTGAGTCGATTCTGCATGCTTTAAGTGTGTTTGGTGGCTCAGAACCATCAAAAAACGTTGAAATATAGTTCAAATTCAATAAAAATCGAAAAAATACAGTTTCTAGCTAAAATTTGATGGTTTCGTTGCACTTTCCGAGCCCCTAGTGTATCTGATTGGCTTAAAAGTACAAGAAAACACTTCAAAAGTGACGTTTCTGAAGAATTTTAACAGTTTTCTTGTATCTACGAACGCCAGAATGCATAAAATTGACCTAAACGTCTCCTTTTCCTATTCTGAGTCGATTCTGCATGCTTTAAGTGTGTTTGGTGGCTCAGAACCATCAAAAAACGTTGAAATATAGTTCAAATTCAATAAAAATCGACAAAAATACAGTTTCTAGCTAAAATTTGATGGTTTCGTTGCACTTTCCGAGCCCGTAGGGCATTTGATTGGCTTAAAAGTACAAGAAAACACTTCAAAAGTGACGTTTCTGAAGAATTTTAACAGTTTTCTTGTATCTACGAACGCCAGAATGCATAAAATTGACCTAAACGTCTCCTTTTCCTATTCTGAGTCGATTCTGCATGCTTTAAGTGTGTTTGGTGGCTCAGAACCATCAAAAAACGTTGAAATATAGTTCAAATTCAATAAAAATCGACAAAAATACAGTTTCTAGCTAAAATTTGATGGTTTCGTTGCACTTTCCGAGCCCGTAGGGTATCTGATTGGCTTAAAAGTACAAGAAAACACTTCAAAAGTGACGTTTCTGAAGAATTTTAACAGTTTTCTTGTATCTACGAACGCCAGAATGCATAAAATTGACCTAAACGTCTCCTTTTCCTATTCTGAGTCGATTCTGCATGCTTTAAGTGTGTTTGGTGGCTCAGAACCATCAAAAAACGTTGAAATATAGTTCAAATTCAATAAAAATCGACAAAAATACAGTTTCTAGCTAAAATTTGATGGTTTCGTTGCACTTTCCGAGCCCGTAGGGTATCTGATTGGCTTAAAAGTACAAGAAAACACTTCAAAAGTGACGTTTCTGAAGAATTTTAACAGTTTTCTTGTATCTACGAACGCCAGAATGCATAAAATTGACCTAAACGTCTCCTTTTCCTATTCTGAGTCGATTCTGCATGCTTTAAGTGTGTTTGGTGGCTCAGAACCATCAAAAAACGTTGAAATATAGTTCAAATTCAATAAAAATCGACAAAAATACAGTTTCTAGCTAAAATTTGATGGTTTCGTTGCACTTTCCGAGCCCGTAGGGTATCTGATTGGCTTAAAAGTACAAGAAAACACTTCAAAAGTGACGTTTCTGAAGAATTTTAACAGTTTTCTTTTATCTACGAACGCCAGAATGCATAAAATTGACCTAAACGTCTCCTTTTCCTATTCTGAGTCGATTCTGCATGCTTTAATTGTGTTTGGTGGCTCAGAACCATCAAAAACGTTGAAATATAGTTCAAATTCAATAAAAATCGACAAAAATACAGTTTCTAGCTAAAATTTGATGGTTTCGTTGCACTTTCCGAGCCCGCAGGGTATCTGATTGGCTTAAAAGTACAAGAAAACACTTCAAAAGTGACGTTTCTGAAGAATTTTAACAGTTTTCTTGTATCTACGAACGCCAGAATGCATAAAATTGACCTAAACGTCTCCTTTTCCTATTCTGAGTCGATTCTGCATGCTTTAAGTGTGTTTGGTGGCTCAGAACCATCAAAAAACGTTGAAATATAGTTCAAATTCAATAAAAATCGACAAAAATACAGTTTCTAGCTAAAATTTGATGGTTTCGTTGCACTTTCCGAGCCCGTAGGGTATCTGATTGGCTTAAAAGTACAAGAAAACACTTCAAAAGTGACGTTTCTGAAGAATTTTAACAGTTTTCTTGTATCTACGAACGCCAGAATGCATAAAATTGACCTAAACGTCTCCTTTTCCTATTCTGAGTCGATTCTGCATGCTTTAAGTGTGTTTGGTGGCTCAGAACCATCAAAAAACGTTGAAATATAGTTCAAATTCAATAAAAATCGACAAAAATACAGTTTCTAGCTAAAATTTGATGGTTTCGTTGCACTTTCCGAGCCCGTTGGGTATCTGATTGGCTTAAAAGTACAAGAAAACACTTCAAAAGTGACGTTTCTGAAGAATTTTAACAGTTTTCTTGTATCTACGAACGCCAGAATGCATAAAATTAACCTAAACGTCTCCTTTTCCTATTCTGAGTCGATTCTGCATGCTTTAAGTGTGTTTGGTGGCTCAGAACCATCAAAAAACTTTGAAATATAGTTCAAATTCAATAAAAATCGACAAAAATACAGTTTCTAGCTAAAATTTGATGGTTTCGTTGCACTTTCCGAGCCCGTTGGGTATCTGATTGGCTTAAAAGTACAAGAAAACACTTCAAAAGTGACGTTTCTGAAGAATTTTAACAGTTTTCTTGTATCTACGAACGCCAGAATGCATAAAATTGACCTAAACGTCTCCTTTTCCTATTCTGAGTCGATTCTGCATGCTTTAAGTGTGTTTGGTGGCTCAGAACCATCAAAAAACGTTGAAATATAGTTCAAATTCAATAAAAATCGACAAAAATACAGTTTCTAGCTAAAATTTGATGGTTTCGTTGCACTTTCCGAGCCCGTAGGGTATCTGATTGGCTTAAAAGTACAAGAAAACACTTCAAAAGTGACGTTTCTGAAGAATTTTAACAGTTTTCTTGTATCTACGAACGCCAGAATGCATAAAATTGACCTAAACGTCTCCTTTTCCTATTCTGAGTCGATTCTGCATGCTTTAAGTGTGTTTGGTGGCTCAGAACCATCAAAAAACGTTGAAATATAGTTCAAATTCAATAAAAATCGACAAAAATACAGTTTCTAGCTAAAATTTGATGGTTTCGTTGCACTTTCCGAGCCCGTAGGGTATCTGATTGGCTTAAAAGTACAAGAAAACACTTCAAAAGTGACGTTTCTGAAGAATTTTAACAGTTTTCTTGTATCTACGAACGCCAGAATGCATAAAATTGACCTAAACGTCTCCTTTTCCTATTCTGAGTCGATTCTGCATGCTTTAAGTGTGTTTGGTGGCTCAGAACCATCAAAAAACGTTGAAATATAGTTCAAATTCAATAAAAATCGACAAAAATACAGTTTCTAGCTAAAATTTGATGGTTTCGTTGCACTTTCCGAGCCCGTAGGGTATCTGATTGGCTTAAAAGTACAAGAAAACACTTCAAAAGTGACGTTTCTGAAGAATTTTAACAGTTTTCTTGTATCTACGAACGCCAGAACGCATAAAATTGACCTAAACGTCTCCTTTTCCTATTCTGAGTCGATTCTGCATGCTTTAAGTGTGTTTGGTGGCTCAAAACCATCAAAAAACGTTGAAATATAGTTCAAATTCAATAAAAATCGACAAAAATACAGTTTCTAGCTAAAATTTGATGGTTTCGTTGCACTTTCCGAGCCCGTAGGGTATCTGATTGGCTTAAAAGTACAAGAAAACACTTCAAAAGTGACGTTTCTGAAGAATTTTAACAGTTTTCTTGTATCTACGAACGCCAGAATGCATAAAATTGACCTAAACGTCTCCTTTTCCTATTCTGAGTCGATTCTGCATGCTTTAAGTGTGTTTGGTGGCTCAGAACCATCAAAAAACGTTGAAATATAGTTCAAATTCAATAAAAATCGACAAAAATACAGTTTCTAGCTAAAATTTGATGGTTTCGTTGCACTTTCCGAGCCCGTAGGGTATCTGATTGGCTTAAAAGTACAAGAAAACACTTCAAAAGTGACGTTTCTGAAGAATTTTAACAGTTTTCTTGTATCTACGAACGCCAGAATGCATAAAATTGACCTAAACGTCTCCTTTTCCTATTCTGAGTCGATTCTGCATGCTTTAAGTGTGTTTGGTGGCTCAGAACCATCAAAAAACGTTGAAATATAGTTCAAATTCAATAAAAATCGACAAAAATACAGTTTCTAGCTAAAATTTGATGGTTTCGTTGCACTTTCCGAGCCCGTAGGGTATCTGATTGGCTTAAAAGTACAAGAAAACACTTCAAAAGTGACGTTTCTGAAGAATTTTAACAGTTTTCTTGTATCTACGAACGCCAGAATGCATAAAATTGACCTAAACGTCTCCTTTTCCTATTCTGAGTCGATTCTGCATGCTTTAAGTGTGTTTGGTGGCTCAGAACCATCAAAAAACGTTGAAATATAGTTCAAATTCAATAAAAATCGACAAAAATACAGTTTCTAGCTAAAATTTGATGGTTTCGTTGCACTTTCCGAGCCCGTAGGGTATCTGATTGGCTTAAAAGTACAAGAAAACACTTCAAAAGTGACGTTTCTGAAGAATTTTAACAGTTTTCTTGTATCTACGAACGCCAGAATGCATAAAATTGACCTAAACGTCTCCTTTTCCTATTCTGAGTAGATTCTGCATGCTTTAAGTGTGTTTGGTGGCTCAGAACCATCAAAAAACGTTGAAATATAGTTCAAATTCAATAAAAATCGACAAAAATACAGTTTCTAGCTAAAATTTGATGGTTTCGTTGCACTTTCCGAGCCCGTAGGGTATCTGATTGGCTTAAAAGTACAAGAAAACACTTCAAAAGTGACGTTTCTGAAGAATTTTAACAGTTTTCTTGTATCTACGAACGCCAGAATGCATAAAATTGACCTAAACGTCTCCTTTTCCTATTCTGAGTCGATTCTGCATGCTTTAAGTGTGTTTGGTGGCTCAGAACCATCAAAAAACGTTGAAATATAGTTCAAATTCAATAAAAATCGACAAAAATACAGTTTCTAGCTAAAATTTGATGGTTTCGTTGCACTTTCCGAGCCCGTAGGGTATCTGATTGGCTTAAAAGTACAAGAAAACACTTCAAAAGTGACGTTTCTGAAGAATTTTAACAGTTTTCTTGTATCTACGAACGCCAGAATGCATAAAATTGACCTAAACGTCTACTTTTCCTATTCTGAGTCGATTCTGCATGCTTTAAGTGTGTTTGGTGGCTCAGAACCATCAAAAAACGTTGAAATATAGTTCAAATTCAATAAAAATCGACAAAAATACAGTTTCTAGCTAAAATTTGATGGTTTCGTTGCACTTTCCGAGCCCGTAGGGTATCTGATTGGCTTAAAAGTACAAGAAAACACTTCAAAAGTGACGTTTCTGAAGAATTTTAACAGTTTTCTTGTATCTACGAACGCCAGAATGCATAAAATTGACCTAAACGTCTCCTTTTCCTATTCTGAGTCGATTCTGCATGCTTTAAGTGTGTTTGGTGGCTCAGAACCATCAAAAAACGTTGAAATATAGTTCAAATTCAATAAAAATCGACAAAAATACAGTTTCTAGCTAAAATTTGATGGTTTCGTTGCACTTTCCGAGCCCGTAGGGTATCTGATTGGCTTAAAGGTACAAGAAAACACTTCAAAAGTGACGTTTCTGAAGAATTTTAACAGTTTTCTTGTATCTACGAACGCCAGAATGCATAAAATTGACCTAAACGTCTCCTTTTCCTATTCTGAGTCGATTCTGCATGCTTTAAGTGTGTTTGGTGGCTCAGAACCATCAAAAAACGTTGAAATATAGTTCAAATTCAATAAAAATCGACAAAAATACAGTTTCTAGCTAAAATTTGATGGTTTCGTTGCACTTTCCGAGCCCGTAGGGTATCTGATTGGCTTAAAAGTACAAGAAAACACTTCAAAAGTGACGTTTCTGAAGAATTTTAACAGTTTTCTTGTATCTACGAACGCCAGAACGCATAAAATTGACCTAAACGTCTCCTTTTCCTATTCTGAGTCGATTCTGCATGCTTTAAGTGTGTTTGGTGGCTCAGAACCATCAAAAAACGTTGAAATATAGTTCAAATTCAATAAAAATCGACAAAAATACAGTTTCTAGCTAAAATTTGATGGTTTCGTTGCACTTTCCGAGCCCGTAGGGTATCTGATTGGCTTAAAAGTACAAGAAAACACTTCAAAAGTGACGTTTCTGAAGAATTTTAACAGTTTTCTTGTATCTACGAACGCCAGAATGCATAAAATTGACCTAAACGTCTCCTTTTCCTATTCTGAGTCGATTCTGCATGCTTTAAGTGTGTTTGGTGGCTCAGAACCATCAAAAAACGTTGAAATATAGTTCAAATTCAATAAAAATCGACAAAAATACAGTTTCTAGCTAAAATTTGATGGTTTCGTTGCACTTTACGAGCCCGTAGGGTATCTGATTGGCTTAAAAGTACAAGAAAACACTTCAAAAGTGACGTTTCTGAAGAATTTTAACAGTTTTCTTGTATCTACGAACGCCAGAATGCATAAAATTGACCTAAACGTCTCCTTTTCCTATTCTGAGTCGATTCTGCATGCTTTAAGTGTGTTTGGTGGCTCAGAACCATCAAAAAACGTTGAAATATAGTTCAAATTCAATAAAAATCGACAAAAATACAGTTTCTAGCTAAAATTTGATGGTTTCGTTGCACTTTCCGAGCCCGTAGGGTATCTGATTGGCTTAAAAGTACAAGAAAACACTTCAAAAGTGACGTTTCTGAAGAATTTTAACAGTTTTCTTGTATCTACGAACGCCAGAATGCATAAAATTGACGTAAACGTCTCCTTTTCCTATTCTGAGTCGATTCTGCATGCTTTAATTGTGTTTGGTGGCTCAGAACCATCAAAAAACGTTGAAATATAGTTCAAATTCAATAAAAATCGACAAAAATACAGTTTCTAGCTAAAATTTGATGGTTTCGTTGCACTTTCCGAGCCCGTTGGGTATCTGATTGGCTTAAAAGTACAAGAAAACACTTCAAAAGTGACGTTTCTGAAGAATTTTAACAGTTTTCTTGTATCTACGAACGCCAGAATGCATAAAATTGACCTAAACGTCTCCTTTTCCTATTCTGAGTCGATTCTGCATGCTTTAAGTGTGTTTGGTGGCTCAGAACCATCAAAAAACGTTGAAATATAGTTCAAATTCAATAAAAATCGACAAAAATACAGTTTCTAGCTAAAATTTGATGGTTTCGTTGCACTTTCCGAGCCCGTAGGGTATCTGATTGGCTTAAAAGTACAAGAAAACACTTCAAAAGTGACGTTTCTGAAGAATTTTAACAGTTTTCTTGTATCTACGAACGCCAGAATGCATAAAATTGACGTAAACGTCTCCTTTTCCTATTCTGAGTCGATTCTGCATGCTTTAATTGTGTTTGGTGGCTCAGAACCATCAAAAAACGTTGAAATATAGTTCAAATTCAATAAAAATCGACAAAAATACAGTTTCTAGCTAAAATTTGATGGTTTCGTTGCACTTTCCGAGCCCGTTGGGTATCTGATTGGCTTAAAAGTACAAGAAAACACTTCAAAAGTGACGTTTCTGAAGAATTTTAACAGTTTTCTTGTATCTACGAACGCCAGAATGCATAAAATTGACCTAAACGTCTCCTTTTCCTATTCTGAGTCGATTCTGCATGCTTTAAGTGTGTTTGGTGGCTCAGAACCATCAAAAAACGTTGAAATGTAGTTCAAATTCAATAAAAATCGACAAAAATACAGTTTCTAGCTAAAATTTGATGGTTTCGTTGCACTTTCCGAGCCCGTAGGGTATCTGATTGGCTTAAAAGTACAAGAAAACACTTCAAAAGTGACGTTTCTGAAGAATTTTAACAGTTTTCTTGTATCTACGAACGCCAGAATGCATAAAATTGACCTAAACGTCTCCTTTTCCTATTCTGAGTCGATTCTGCATGCTTTAAGTGTGTTTGGTGGCTCAGAACCATCAAAAAACGTTGAAATATAGTTCAAATTCAATAAAAATCGACAAAAATACAGTTTCTAGCTAAAATTTGATGGTTTCGTTGCACTTTCCGAGCCCGTAGGGTATCTGATTGGCTTAAAAGTACAAGAAAACACTTCAAAAGTGACGTTTCTGAAGAATTTTAACAGTTTTCTTGTATCTACGAACGCCAGAATGCATAAAATTGACCTAAACGTCTCCTTTTCCTATTCTGAGTCGATTCTGCATGCTTTAAGTGTGTTTGGTGGCTCAGAACCATCAAAAAACGTTGAAATATAGTTCAAATTCAATAAAAATCGACAAAAATACAGTTTCTAGCTAAAATTTGATGGTTTCGTTGCACTTTCCGAGCCCGTAGGGTATCTGATTGGCTTAAAAGTACAAGAAAACACTTCAAAAGTGACGTTTCTGAAGAATTTTAACAGTTTTCTTGTATCTACGAACGCCAGAATGCATAAAATTGACCTAAACGTCTCCTTTTCCTATTCTGAGTCGATTCTGCATGCTTTAAGTGTGTTTGGTGGCTCAGAACCATCAAAAAACGTTGAAATATAGTTCAAATTCAATAAAAATCGACAAAAATACAGTTTCTAGCTAAAATTTGATGGTTTCGTTGCACTTTCCGAGCCCGTAGGGTATCTGATTGGCTTAAAAGTACAAGAAAACACTTCAAAAGTGACGTTTCTGAAGAATTTTAACAGTTTTCTTGTATCTACGAACGCCAGAATGCATAAAATTGACCTAAACGTCTCCTTTTCCTATTCTGAGTCGATTCTGCATGCTTTAAGTGTGTTTGGTGGCTCAGAACCATCAAAAAACGTTGAAATATAGTTCAAATTCAATAAAAATCGACAAAAATACAGTTTCTAGCTAAAATTTGATGGTTTCGTTGCACTTTCCGAGCCCGTAGGGTATCTGATTGGCTTAAAAGTACAAGAAAACACTTCAAAAGTGACGTTTCTGAAGAATTTTAACAGTTTTCTTGTATCTACGAACGCCAGAACGCATAAAATTGACCTAAACGTCTCCTTTTCCTATTCTGAGTCGATTCTGCATGCTTTAAGTGTGTTTGGTGGCTCAGAACCATCAAAAAACGTTGAAATATAGTTCAAATTCAATAAAAATCGACAAAAATACAGTTTCTAGCTAAAATTTGATGGTTTCGTTGCACTTTCCGAGCCCGTAGGGTATCTGATTGGCTTAAAAGTACAAGAAAACACTTCAAAAGTGACGTTTCTGAAGAATTTTAACAGTTTTCTTGTATCTACGAACGCCAGAATGCATAAAATTGACCTAAACGTCTCCTTTTCCTATTCTGAGTCGATTCTGCATGCTTTAAGTGTGTTTGGTGGCTCAGAACCATCAAAAAACGTTGAAATATAGTTCAAATTCAATAAAAATCGACAAAAATACAGTTTCTAGCTAAAATTTGATGGTTTCGTTGCACTTTACGAGCCCGTAGGGTATCTGATTGGCTTAAAAGTACAAGAAAACACTTCAAAAGTGACGTTTCTGAAGAATTTTAACAGTTTTCTTGTATCTACGAACGCCAGAATGCATAAAATTGGCCTAAACGTCTCCTTTTCCTATTCTGAGTCGATTCTGCATGCTTTAAGTGTGTTTGGTGGCTCAGAACCATCAAAAAACGTTGAAATATAGTTCAAATTCAATAAAAATCGACAAAAATACAGTTTCTAGCTAAAATTTGATGGTTTCGTTGCACTTTCCGAGCCCGTAGGGTATCTGATTGGCTTAAAAGTACAAGAAAACACTTCAAAAGTGACGTTTCTGAAGAATTTTAACAGTTTTCTTGTATCTACGAACGCCAGAATGCATAAAATTGACGTAAACGTCTCCTTTTCCTATTCTGAGTCGATTCTGCATGCTTTAATTGTGTTTGGTGGCTCAGAACCATCAAAAAACGTTGAAATATAGTTCAAATTCAATAAAAATCGACAAAAATACAGTTTCTAGCTAAAATTTGATGGTTTCGTTGCACTTTCCGAGCCCGTTGGGTATCTGATTGGCTTAAAAGTACAAGAAAACACTTCAAAAGTGACGTTTCTGAAGAATTTTAACAGTTTTCTTGTATCTACGAACGCCAGAATGCATAAAATTGACCTAAACGTCTCCTTTTCCTATTCTGAGTCGATTCTGCATGCTTTAAGTGTGTTTGGTGGCTCAGAACCATCAAAAAACGTTGAAATATAGTTCAAATTCAATAAAAATCGACAAAAATACAGTTTCTAGCTAAAATTTGATGGTTTCGTTGCACTTTCCGAGCCCGTAGGGTATCTGATTGGCTTAAAAGTACAAGAAAACACTTCAAAAGTGACGTTTCTGAAGAATTTTAACAGTTTTCTTGTATCTACGAACGCCAGAATGCATAAAATTGACCTAAACGTCTCCTTTTCCTATTCTGAGTCGATTCTGCATGCTTTAAGTGTGTTTGGTGGCTCAGAACCATCAAAAAACGTTGAAATATAGTTCAAATTCAATAAAAATCGACAAAAATACAGTTTCTAGCTAAAATTTGATGGTTTCGTTGCACTTTCCGAGCCCGTAGGGTATCTGATTGGCTTAAAAGTACAAGAAAACACTTCAAAAGTGACGTTTCTGAAGAATTTTAACAGTTTTCTTGTATCTACGAACGCCAGAATGCATAAAATTGACCTAAACGTCTCCTTTTCCTATTCTGAGTCGATTCTGCATGCTTTAAGTGTGTTTGGTGGCTCAGAACCATCAAAAAACGTTGAAATATAGTTCAAATTCAATAAAAATCGACAAAAATACAGTTTCTAGCTAAAATTTGATGGTTTCGTTGCACTTTCCGAGCCCGTAGGGTATCTGATTGGCTTAAAAGTACAAGAAAACACTTCAAAAGTGACGTTTCTGAAGAATTTTAACAGTTTTCTTGTATCTACGAACGCCAGAATGCATAAAATTGACCTAAACGTCTCCTTTTCCTATTCTGAGTCGATTCTGCATGCTTTAAGTGTGTTTGGTGGCTCAGAACCATCAAAAAACGTTGAAATATAGTTCAAATTCAATAAAAATCGACAAAAATACAGTTTCTAGCTAAAATTTGATGGTTTCGTTGCACTTTCCGAGCCCGTAGGGTATCTGATTGGCTTAAAAGTACAAGAAAACACTTCAAAAGTGACGTTTCTGAAGAATTTTAACAGTTTTCTTGTATCTACGAACGCCAGAATGCATAAAATTGACCTAAACGTCTCCTTTTCCTATTCTGAGTCGATTCTGCATGCTTTAAGTGTGTTTGGTGGCTCAGAACCATCAAAAAACGTTGAAATATAGTTCAAATTCAATAAAAATCTACAAAAATACAGTTTCTAGCTAAAATTTGATGGTTTCGTTGCACTTTCCGAGCCCGTAGGGTATCTGATTGGCTTAAAAGTACAAGAAAACACTTCAAAAGTGACGTTTCTGAAGAATTTTAACAGTTTTCTTGTATCTACGAACGCCAGAATGCATAAAATTGACCTAAACGTCTCCTTTTCCTATTCTGAGTCGATTCTGCATGCTTTAAGTGTGTTTGGTGGCTCAGAACCATCAAAAAACGTTGAAATATAGTTCAAATTCAATAAAAATCGACAAAAATACAGTTTCTAGCTAAAATTTGATGGTTTCGTTGCACTTTCCGAGCCCGTAGGGTATCTGATTGGCTTAAAAGTACAAGAAAACACTTCAAAAGTGACGTTTCTGAAGAATTTTAACAGTTTTCTTGTATCTACGAACGCCAGAATGCATAAAATTGACCTAAACGTCTCCTTTTCCTATTCTGAGTCGATTCTGCATGCTTTAAGTGTGTTTGGTGGCTCAGAACCATCAAAAAACGTTGAAATATAGTTCAAATTCAATAAAAATCGACAAAAATACAGTTTCTAGCTAAAATTTTATGGTTTCGTTGCACTTTCCGAGCCCGTAGGGTATCTGATTGGCTTAAAAGTACAAGAAAACACTTCAAAAGTGACGTTTCTGAAGAATTTTAACAGTTTTCTTGTATCTACGAACGCCAGAATGCATAAAATTGACCTAAACGTCTCCTTTTCCTATTCTGAGTCGATTCTGCATGCTTTAAGTGTGTTTGGTGGCTCAGAACCATCAAAAAACGTTGAAATATAGTTCAAATTCAACAAAAATCGACAAAAATACAGTTTCTAGCTAAAATTTGATGGTTTCGTTGCACTTTCCGAGCCCGTAGGGTATCTGATTGGCTTAAAAGTACAAGAAAACACTTCAAAAGTGACGTTTCTGAAGAATTTTAACAGTTTTCTTGTATCTACGAACGCCAGAATGCATAAAATTGACCTAAACGTCTCCTTTTCCTATTCTGAGTCGATTCTGCATGCTTTAAGTGTGTTTGGTGGCTCACAACCATCAAAAAACGTTGAAATATAGTTCAAATTCAATAAAAATCGACAAAAATACAGTTTCTAGCTAAAATTTGATGGTTTCGTTGCACTTTCCGAGCCCGTAGGGTATCTGATTGGCTTAAAAGTACAAGAAAACACTTCAAAAGTGACGTTTCTGAAGAATTTTAACAGTTTTCTTGTATCAACGAACGCCAGAATGCATAAAATTGACCTAAACGTCTCCTTTTCCTATTCTGAGTCGATTCTGCATGCTTTAAGTGTGTTTGGTGGCTCAGAACCATCAAAAAACGTTGAAATAGAGTTCAAATTCAATAAAAATCGACAAAAATACAGTTTCTAGCTAAAATTTGATGGTTTCGTTGCACTTTCCGAGCCCGTAGGGTATCTGATTGGCTTAAAAGTACAAGAAAACACTTCAAAAGTGACGTTTCTGAAGAATTTTAACAGTTTTCTTGTATCTACGAACGCCAGAATGCATAAAATTGACCTAAACGTCTCCTTTTCCTATTCTGAGTCGATTCTGCATGCTTTAAGTGTGTTTGGTGGCTCAGAACCATCAAAAAACGTTGAAATATAGTTCAAATTCAATAAAAATCGACAAAAATACAGTTTCTAGCTAAAATTTGATGGTTTCGTTGCACTTTCCGAGCCCGTAGGGTATCTGATTGGCTTAAAAGTACAAGAAAACACTTCAAAAGTGACGTTTCTGAAGAATTTTAACAGTTTTCTTGTATCTACGAACGCCAGAATGCATAAAATTGACCTAAACGTCTCCTTTTCCTATTCTGAGTCGATTCTGCATGCTTTAAGTGTGTTTGGTGGCTCAGAACCATCAAAAAACGTTGAAATATAGTTCAAATTCAATAAAAATCGACAAAAATACAGTTTCTAGCTAAAATTTGATGGTTTCGTTGCACTTTCCGAGCCCGTAGGGTTTCTGATTGGCTTAAAAGTACAAGAAAACACTTCAAAAGTGACGTTTCTGAAGAATTTTAACAGTTTTCTTGTATCTACGAACGCCAGAATGCATAAAATTGACCTAAACGTCTCCTTTTCCTATTCTGAGTCGATTCTGCATGCTTTAAGTGTGTTTGGTGGCTCAGAACCATCAAAAAACGTTGAAATATAGTTCAAATTCAATAAAAATCGACAAAAATACAGTTTCTAGCTAAAATTTGATGGTTTCGTTGCACTTTCCGAGCCCGTAGGGTATCTGATTGGCTTAAAAGTACAAGAAAACACTTCAAAAGTGACGTTTCTGAAGAATTTTAACAGTTTTCTTGTATCTACGAACGCCAGAATGCATAAAATTGACCTAAACGTCTCCTTTTCCTATTCTGAGTCGATTCTGCATGCTTTAAGTGTGTTTGGTGGCTCAGAACCATCAAAAAACGTTGAAATATAGTTCAAATTCAATAAAAATCGACAAAAATACAGTTTCTAGCTAAAATTTGATGGTTTCGTTGCACTTTCCGAGCCCGTAGGGTATCTGATTGGCTTAAAAGTACAAGAAAACACTTCAAAAGTGACGTTTCTGAAGAATTTTAACAGTTTTCTTGTATCTACGAACGCCAGAATGCATAAAATTGACCTAAACGTCTCCTTTTCCTATTCTGAGTCGATTCTGCATGCTTTAAGTGTGTTTGGTGGCTCAGAACCATCAAAAAACGTTGAAATATAGTTCAAATTCAATAAAAATCGACAAAAATACAGTTTCTGGCTAAAATTTGATGGTTTCATTGCACTTTCCGAGCCCGTAGGGTATCTGATTGGCTTAAAAGTACAAGAAAACACTTCAAAAGTGACGTTTCTGAAGAATTTTAACAGTTTTCTTGTATCTACGAACGCCAGAATGCATAAAATTGACCTAAACGTCTCCTTTTCCAATTCTGAGTCGATTCTGCATGCTTTAAGTGTGTTTGGTGGCTCAGAACCATCAAAAAACGTTGAAATATAGTTCAAATTCAATAAAAATCGACAAAAATACAGTTTCTAGCTAAAATTTGATGGTTTCGTTGCACTTTCCGAGCCCGTGGGGTATCTGATTGGCTTAAAAGTACAAGAAAACACTTCAAAAGTGACGTTTCTGAAGAATTTTAACAGTTTTCTTGTATCTACGAACGCCAGAATGCATAAAATTGACCTAAACGTCTCCTTTTCCTATTCTGAGTCGATTCTGCATGCTTTAAGTGTGTTTGGTGGCTCAGAACCATCAAAAAACGTTGAAATATAGTTCAAATTCAATAAAAATCGACAAAAATACAGTTTCTAGCTAAAATTTGATGGTTTCGTTGCACTTTCCGAGCCCGTAGGGTATCTGATTGGCTTAAAAGTACAAGAAAACACTTCAAAAGTGACGTTTCTGAAGAATTTTAACAGTTTTCTTGTATCTACGAACGCCAGAATGCATAAAATTGACCTAAACGTCTCCTTTTCCTATTCTGAGTCGATTCTGCATGCTTTAAGTGTGTTTGGTGGCTCAGAACCATCAAAAAACGTTGAAATATAGTTCAAATTCAATAAAAATCGACAAAAATACAGTTTCTAGCTAAAATTTGATGGTTTCGTTGCACTTTCCGAGCCCGTAGGGTATCTGATTGGCTTAAAAGTACAAGAAAACACTTCAAAAGTGACGTTTCTGAAGAATTTTAACAGTTTTCTTGTATCTACGAACGCCAGAATGCATAAAATTGACCTAAACGTCTCCTTTTCCTATTCTGAGTCGATTCTGCATGCTTTAAGTGTGTTTGGTGGCTCAGAACCATCAAAAAACGTTGAAATATAGTTCAAATTCAATAAAAATGGACAAAAATACAGTTTCTGGCTAAAATTTGATGGTTTCATTGCACTTTCCGAGCCCGTAGGGTATCTGATTGGCTTAAAAGTACAAGAAAACACTTCAAAAGTGACGTTTCTGAAGAATTTTAACAGTTTTCTTGTATCTACGAACGCCAGAATGCATAAAATTGACCTAAACGTCTCCTTTTCCAATTCTGAGTCGATTCTGCATGCTTTAAGTGTGTTTGGTGGCTCAGAACCATCAAAAAACGTTGAAATATAGTTCAAATTCAATAAAAATCGACAAAAATACAGTTTCTAGCTAAAATTTGATGGTTTCGTTGCACTTTCCGGGCCCGTTGGGTATCTGATTGGCTTAAAAGTACAAGAAAACACTTCAAAAGTGACGTTTCTGAAGAATTTTAACAGTTTTCTTGTATCTACGAACGCCAGAATGCATAAAATTGACCTAAACGTCTCCTTTTCCTATTCTGAGTCGATTCTGCATGCTTTAAGTGTGTTTGGTGGCTCAGAACCATCAAAAAACGTTGAAATATAGTTCAAATTGAATAAAAATCGACAAAAATACAGTTTCTAGCTAAAATTTGATGGTTTCGTTGCACTTTCCGAGCCCGTAGGGTATCTGATTGGCTTAAAAGTACAAGAAAACACTTCAAAAGTGACGTTTCTGAAGAATTTTAACAGTTTTCTTGTATCTACGAACGCCAGAATGCATAAAATTGACCTAAACGTCTCCTTTTCCTATTCTGAGTCGATTCTGCATGCTTTAAGTGTGTTTGGTGGCTCAGAACCATCAAAAAACGTTGAAATATAGTTCAAATTCAATAAAAATCGACAAAAATACAGTTTCTAGCTAAAATTTGATGGTTTCGTTGCACTTTCCGAGCCCGTAGGGTATCTGATTGGCTTAAAAGTACAAGAAAACACTTCAAAAGTGACGTTTCTGAAGAATTTTAACAGTTTTCTTGTATCTACGAACGCCAGAATGTATAAAATTGACCTAAACGTCTCCTTTTCCTATTCTGAGTCAATTCTGCATGCTTTAAGTGTGTTTGGTGGCTCAGAACCATCAAAAAACGTTGAAATATAGTTCAAATTCAATAAAAATCGACAAAAATACAGTTTCTAGCTAAAATTTGATGGTTTCGTTGCACTTTCCGAGCCCGTAGGGTATCTGATTGGCTTAAAAGTACAAGAAAACACTTCAAAAGTGACGTTTCTGAAGAATTTTAACAGTTTTCTTGTATCTACGAACGCCAGAATGCATAAAATTGACCTAAACGTCTCCTTTTCCTATTCTGAGTCGATTCTGCATGCTTTAAGTGTGTTTGGTGGCTCAGAACCATCAAAAAACGTTGAAATATAGTTCAAATTCAATAAAAATCGACAAAAATACAGTTTCTAGCTAAAATTTGATGGTTTCGTTGCACTTTCCGAGCCCGTAGGGTATCTGATTGGCTTAAAAGTACAAGAAAACACTTCAAAAGTGACGTTTCTGAAGAATTTTAACAGTTTTCTTGTATCTACGAACGCCAGAATGCATAAAATTGACCTAAACGTCTCCTTTTCCTATTCTGAGTCGATTCTGCATGCTTTAAGTGTGTTTGGTGGCTCAGAACCATCAAAAAACGTTGGAATATAGTTCAAATTCAATAAAAATCGACAAAAATACAGTTTCTAGCTAAAATTTGATGGTTTCGTTGCACTTTCCGAGCCCCTAGGGTATCTGATTGGCTTAAAAGTACAAGAAAACACTTCAAAAGTGACGTTTCTGAAGAATTTTAACAGTTTTCTTGTATCTACGAACGCCAGAATGTATAAAATTGACCTAAACGTCTCCTTTTCCTATTCTGAGTCGATTCTGCATGCTTTAAGTGTGTTTGGTGGCTCAGAACCATCAAAAAACGTTGAAATATAGTTCAAATTCAATAAAAATCGACAAAAATACAGTTTCTAGGTAAAATTTGATGGTTTCGTTGCACTTTCCGAGCCCGTAGGGTATCTGATTGGCTTAAAAGTACAAGAAAACACATCAAAAGTGACGTTTCTGAAGAATTTTAACAGTTTTCTTGTATCTACGAACGCCAGAATGCATAAAATTGACCTAAACCTCTCCTTTTCCTATTCTGAGTCGATTCTGCATGCTTTAAGTGTGTTTGGTGGCTCAGAACCATCAAAAAACGTTGAAATATAGTTCAAATTCAATAAAAATCGACAAAAATACAGTTTCTAGCTAAAATTTGATGGTTTCGTTGCACTTTCCGAGCCCGTTGGGTATCTGATTGGCTTAAAAGTACAAGAAAACACTTCAAAAGTGACGTTTCTGAAGAATTTTAACAGTTTTCTTGTATCTACGAACGCCAGAATGCATAAAATTGACCTAAACGTCTCCTTTTCCTATTCTGAGTCGATTCTGCATGCTTTAAGTGTGTTTGGTGGCTCAGAACCATCAAAAAACGTTGAAATATAGTTCAAATTCAATAAAAATCGACAAAAATACAGTTTCTAGCTAAAATTTGATGGTTTCGTTGCACTTTCCGAGCCCGTTGGGTATCTGATTGGCTTAAAAGTACAAGAAAACACTTCAAAAGTGACGTTTCTGAAGAATTTTAACAGTTTTCTTGTATCTACGAACGCCAGAATGCATAAAATTGACCTAAACGTCTCCTTTTCCTATTCTGAGTCGATTCTGCATGCTTTAAGTGTGTTTGGTGGCTCAGAACCATCAAAAAACGTTGAAATATAGTTCAAATTCAATAAAAATCGACAAAAATACAGTTTCTAGCTAAAATTTGATGGTTTCGTTGCACTTTCCGAGCCCGTAGGGTATCTGATTGGCTTAAAAGTACAAGAAAACACTTCAAAAGTGACGTTTCTGAAGAATTTTAACAGTTTTCTTGTATCTACGAACGCCAGAATGCATAAAATTGACCTAAACGTCTCCTTTTCCTATTCTGAGTCGATTCTGCATGCTTTAAGTGTGTTTGGTGGCTCAGAACCATCAAAAAACGTTGAAATATAGTTCAAATTCAATAAGAATCGACAAAAATACAGTTTCTAGCTAAAATTTGATGGTTTCGTTGCACTTTCCGAGCCCGTAGGGTATCTGATTGGCTTAAAAGTACAAGAAAACACTTCAAAAGTGACGTTTCTGAAGAATTTTAACAGTTTTCTTGTATCTACGAACGCCAGAATGCATAAAATTGACCTAAACGTCTCCTTTTCCTATTCTGAGTCGATTCTGCATGCTTTAAGTGTGTTTGGTGGCTCAGAACCATCAAAAAACGTTGAAATATAGTTCAAATTCAATAAAAATCGACAAAAATACAGTTTCTAGCTAAAATTTGATGGTTTCGTTGCACTTTCCGAGCCCGTAGGGTATCTGATTGGCTTAAAAGTACAAGAAAACACTTCAAAAGTGACGTTTCTGAAGAATTTTAACAGTTTTCTTGTATCTACGAACGCCAGAATGCATAAAATTGACCTAAACGTCTCCTTTTCCTATTCTGAGTCGATTCTGCATGCTTTAAGTGTGTTTGGTGGCTCAGAACCATCAAAAAACGTTGAAATATAGTTCAAATTCAATAAAAATCGACAAAAATACAGTTTCTAGCTAAAATTTGATGGTTTCGTTGCACTTTCCGAGCCCGTAGGGTATCTGATTGGCTTAAAAGTACAAGAAAACACTTCAAAAGTGACGTTTCTGAAGAATTTTAACAGTTTTCTTGTATCTACGAACGCCAGAATGCATAAAATTGACCTAAACGTCTCCTTTTCCTATTCTGAGTCGATTCTGCATGCTTTAAGTGTGTTTGGTGGCTCAGAACCATCAAAAAACGTTGAAATATAGTTCAAATTCAATAAAAATCGACAAAAATACAGTTTCTAGCTAAAATTTGATGGTTTCGTTGCACTTTCCGAGCCCGTAGGGTATCTGATTGGCTTAAAAGTACAAGAAAACACTTCAAAAGTGACGTTTCTGAAGAATTTTAACAGTTTTCTTGTATCTACGAACGCCAGAATGTATAAAATTGACCTAAACGTCTCCTTTTCCTATTCTGAGTCAATTCTGCATGCTTTAAGTGTGTTTGGTGGCTCAGAACCATCAAAAAACGTTGAAATATAGTTCAAATTCAATAAAAATCGACAAAAATACAGTTTCTAGCTAAAATTTGATGGTTTCGTTGCACTTTCCGAGCCCGTAGGGTATCTGATTGGCTTAAAAGTACAAGAAAACACTTCAAAAGTGACGTTTCTGAAGAATTTTAACAGTTTTCTTGTATCTACGAACGCCAGAATGCATAAAATTGACCTAAACGTCTCCTTTTCCTATTCTGAGTCGATTCTGCATGCTTTAAGTGTGTTTGGTGGCTCAGAACCATCAAAAAACGTTGAAATATAGTTCAAATTCAATAAAAATCGACAAAAATACAGTTTCTAGCTAAAATTTGATGGTTTCGTTGCACTTTCCGAGCCCGTAGGGTATCTGATTGGCTTAAAAGTACAAGAAAACACTTCAAAAGTGACGTTTCTGAAGAATTTTAACAGTTTTCTTGTATCTACGAACGCCAGAATGCATAAAATTGACCTAAACGTCTCCTTTTCCTATTCTGAGTCGATTCTGCATGCTTTAAGTGTGTTTGGTGGCTCAGAACCATCAAAAAACGTTGGAATATAGTTCAAATTCAATAAAAATCGACAAAAATACAGTTTCTAGCTAAAATTTGATGGTTTCGTTGCACTTTCCGAGCCCCTAGGGTATCTGATTGGCTTAAAAGTACAAGAAAACACTTCAAAAGTGACGTTTCTGAAGAATTTTAACAGTTTTCTTGTATCTACGAACGCCAGAATGTATAAAATTGACCTAAACGTCTCCTTTTCCTATTCTGAGTCGATTCTGCATGCTTTAAGTGTGTTTGGTGGCTCAGAACCATCAAAAAACGTTGAAATATAGTTCAAATTCAATAAAAATCGACAAAAATACAGTTTCTAGGTAAAATTTGATGGTTTCGTTGCACTTTCCGAGCCCGTAGGGTATCTGATTGGCTTAAAAGTACAAGAAAACACATCAAAAGTGACGTTTCTGAAGAATTTTAACAGTTTTCTTGTATCTACGAACGCCAGAATGCATAAAATTGACCTAAACCTCTCCTTTTCCTATTCTGAGTCGATTCTGCATGCTTTAAGTGTGTTTGGTGGCTCAGAACCATCAAAAAACGTTGAAATATAGTTCAAATTCAATAAAAATCGACAAAAATACAGTTTCTAGCTAAAATTTGATGGTTTCGTTGCACTTTCCGAGCCCGTTGGGTATCTGATTGGCTTAAAAGTACAAGAAAACACTTCAAAAGTGACGTTTCTGAAGAATTTTAACAGTTTTCTTGTATCTACGAACGCCAGAATGCATAAAATTGACCTAAACGTCTCCTTTTCCTATTCTGAGTCGATTCTGCATGCTTTAAGTGTGTTTGGTGGCTCAGAACCATCAAAAAACGTTGAAATATAGTTCAAATTCAATAAAAATCGACAAAAATACAGTTTCTAGCTAAAATTTGATGGTTTCGTTGCACTTTCCGAGCCCGTTGGGTATCTGATTGGCTTAAAAGTACAAGAAAACACTTCAAAAGTGACGTTTCTGAAGAATTTTAACAGTTTTCTTGTATCTACGAACGCCAGAATGCATAAAATTGACCTAAACGTCTCCTTTTCCTATTCTGAGTCGATTCTGCATGCTTTAAGTGTGTTTGGTGGCTCAGAACCATCAAAAAACGTTGAAATATAGTTCAAATTCAATAAAAATCGACAAAAATACAGTTTCTAGCTAAAATTTGATGGTTTCGTTGCACTTTCCGAGCCCGTAGGGTATCTGATTGGCTTAAAAGTACAAGAAAACACTTCAAAAGTGACGTTTCTGAAGAATTTTAACAGTTTTCTTGTATCTACGAACGCCAGAATGCATAAAATTGACCTAAACGTCTCCTTTTCCTATTCTGAGTCGATTCTGCATGCTTTAAGTGTGTTTGGTGGCTCAGAACCATCAAAAAACGTTGAAATATAGTTCAAATTCAATAAGAATCGACAAAAATACAGTTTCTAGCTAAAATTTGATGGTTTCGTTGCACTTTCCGAGCCCGTAGGGTATCTGATTGGCTTAAAAGTACAAGAAAACACTTCAAAAGTGACGTTTCTGAAGAATTTTAACAGTTTTCTTGTATCTACGAACGCCAGAATGCATAAAATTGACCTAAACGTCTCCTTTTCCTATTCTGAGTCGATTCTGCATGCTTTAAGTGTGTTTGGTGGCTCAGAACCATCAAAAAACGTTGAAATATAGTTCAAATTCAATAAAAATCGACAAAAATACAGTTTCTAGCTAAAATTTGATGGTTTCGTTGCACTTTCCGAGCCCGTAGGGTATCTGATTGGCTTAAAAGTACAAGAAAACACTTCAAAAGTGACGTTTCTGAAGAATTTTAACAGTTTTCTTGTATCTACGAACGCCAGAATGCATAAAATTGACCTAAACGTCTCCTTTTCCTATTCTGAGTCGATTCTGCATGCTTTAAGTGTGTTTGGTGGCTCAGAACCATCAAAAAACGTTGAAATATAGTTCAAATTCAATAAAAATCGACAAAAATACAGTTTCTAGCTAAAATTTGATGGTTTCGTTGCACTTTCCGAGCCCGTAGGGTATCTGATTGGCTTAAAAGTACAAGAAAACACTTCAAAAGTGACGTTTCTGAAGAATTTTAACAGTTTTCTTGTATCTACGAACGCCAGAATGCATAAAATTGACCTAAACGTCTCCTTTTCCTATTCTGAGTCGATTCTGCATGCTTTAAGTGTGTTTGGTGGCTCAGAACCATCAAAAAACGTTGAAATATAGTTCAAATTCAATAAAAATCGACAAAAATACAGTTTCTAGCTAAAATTTGATGGTTTCGTTGCACTTTCCGAGCCCGTAGGGTATCTGATTGGCTTAAAAGTACAAGAAAACACTTCAAAAGTGACGTTTCTGAAGAATTTTAACAGTTTTCTTGTATCTACGAACGCCAGAATGCATAAAATTGACCTAAACGTCTCCTTTTCCTATTCTGAGTCGATTCTGCATGCTTTAAGTGTGTTTGGTGGCTCAGAACCATCAAAAAACGTTGAAATATAGTTGAAATTCAATAAAAATCGACAAAAATACAGTTTCTAGCTAAAATTTGATGGTTTCGTTGCACTTTCCGAGCCCGTTGGGTATCTGATTGGCTTAAAAGTACAAGAAAACACTTCAAAAGTGACGTTTCTGAAGAATTTTAACAGTTTTCTTGTATCTACGAACGCCAGAATGCATAAAATTGACCTAAACGTCTCCTTTTCCTATTCTGAGTCGATTCTGCATGCTTTAAGTGTGTTTGGTGGCTCAGAACCATCAAAAAACGTTGAAATATAGTTCAAATTCAATAAAAATCGACAAAAATACAGTTTCTAGCTAAAATTTGATGGTTTCGTTGCACTTTCCGAGCCCGTAGGGTATCTGATTGGCTTAAAAGTACAAGAAAACACTTCAAAAGTGACGTTTCTGAAGAATTTTAACAGTTTTCTTGTATCTACGAACGCCAGAATGCATAAAATTGACCTAAACGTCTCCTTTTCCTATTCTGAGTCGATTCTGCATGCTTTAAGTGTGTTTGGTGGCTCAGAACCATCAAAAAAACGTTGAAATATAGTTCAAATTCAATAAAAATCGACAAAAATACAGTTTCTAGCTAAAATTTGATGGTTTCGTTGCACTTTCCGAGCCCGTAGGGTATCTGATTGGCTTAAAAGTACAAGAAAACACTTCAAAAGTGACGTTTCTGAAGAATTTTAACAGTTTTCTTGTATCTACGAACGCCAGAATGCATAAAATTGACCTAAACGTCTCCTTTTCCTATTCTGAGTCGATTCTGCATGCTTTAAGTGTGTTTGGTGGCTCAGAACCATCAAAAAACGTTGAAATATAGTTCAAATTCAATAAAAATCGACAAAAATACAGTTTCTAGCTAAAATTTGATGGTTTCGTTGCACTTTCCGAGCCCGTAGGGTATCTGATTGGCTTAAAAGTACAAGAAAACACTTAAAAAGTGACGTTTCTGAAGAATTTTAACAGTTTTCTTGTGTCTACGAACGCCAGAATGCATAAAATTGACCTAAACGTCTCCTTTTCCTATTCTGAGTCGATTCTGCATGCTTTAAGTGTGTTTGGTGGCTCAGAACCATCAAAAAACGTTGAAATATAGTTGAAATTCAATAAAAATCGACAAAAATACAGTTTCTAGCTAAAATTTGATGGTTTCGTTGCACTTTCCGAGCCCGTACGGTATCTGATTGGCTTAAAAGTACAAGAAAACACTTCAAAAGTGACGTTTCTGAAGAATTTTAACAGTTTTCTTGTATCTACGAACGCCAGAATGCATAAAATTGACCTAAACGTCTCCTTTTCCTATTCTGAGTCGATTCTGCATGCTTTAAGTGTGTTTGGTGGCTCAGAACCATCAAAAAAACGTTGAAATATAGTTCAAATTCAATAAAAATCGACAAAAATACAGTTTCTAGCTAAAATTTGATGGTTTCGTTGCACTTTCCGAGCCCGTAGGGTATCTGATTGGCTTAAAAGTACAAGAAAACACTTCAAAAGTGACGTTTCTGAAGAATTTTAACAGTTTTCTTGTATCTACGAACGCCAGAATGCATAAAATTGACCTAAACGTCTCCTTTTCCTATTCTGAGTCGATTCTGCATGCTTTAAGTGTGTTTGGTGGCTCAGAACCATCAAAAAACGTTGAAATATAGTTCAAATTCAATAAAATCGACAAAAATACAGTTTCTAGCTAAAATTTGATGGTTTCGTTGCACTTTCCGAGCCCGTGTGGGTATCTGATTGGCTTAAAAGTACAAGAAAACACTTCAAAAGTGACGTTTCTGAAGAATTTTAACAGTTTTCTTGTATCTACGAACGCCAGAATGCATAAAATTGACCTAAACGTCTCCTTTTCCTATTCTGAGTCGATTCTGCATGCTTTAAGTGTGTTTGGTGGCTCAGAACCATCAAAAAACGTTGAACAAGAAAACTGTTAAAATTCTTCAGAAACGTCACTTTTGAAGTGTTTTCTTGTACTTTTAAGCCAATCAGATACCCTACGGGCTCGGAAAGTGCAACGAAACCATCAAATTTTAGCTAGAAACTGTATTTTTGTCGATTTTTATTGAATTTGAACTATATTTCAACGTTTTTTGATGGTTCTGAGCCACCAAACACACTTAAAGCATGCAGAATCGACTCAGAATAGGAAAAGGAGACGTTTAGGTCAATTTTATGCATTCTGGCGTTCGTAGATACAAGAAAACTGTTAAAATTCTTCAGAAACGTCACTTTTGAAGTGTTTTCTTGTACTTTTAAGCCAATCAGATACCCTACGGGCTCGGAAAGTGCAACGAAACCATCAAATTTTAGCTAGAAACTGTATTTTTGTCAATTTTTATTGAATTTGAACTATATTTCAACGTTTTTTGATGGTTCTGAGCCACCAAACACACTTAAAGCATGCAGAATCGACTCAGAATAGGAAAAGGAGACGTTTAGGTCAATTTTATGCATTCTGGCGTTCGTAGATACAAGAAAACTGTTAAAATTCTTCAGAAACGTCACTTTTGAAGTGTTTTCTTGTACTTTTAAGCCAATCAGATACCCTACGGACTCGGAAAGTGCAACGAAACCATCAAATTTTAGCTAGAAACTGTATTTTTGTCGATTTTTATTGAATTTGAACTATATTTCAACGTTTTTTGATGGTTCTGAGCCACCAAACACACTTAAAGCATGCAGAATCGACTCAGAATAGGAAAAGGAGACGTTTAGGTCAATTTTATGCATTCTGGCGTTCGTAGATACAAGAAAACTGTTAAAATTCTTCAGAAACGTCACTTTTGAAGTGTTTTCTTGTAGTTTTAAGCCAATCAGATACCCAACGGGCTCGGAAAGTGCAACGAAACCATCAAATTTTAGCTAGAAACTGTATTTTTGTCGATTTTTATTGAATTTGAACTATATTTCAACGTTTTTTGATGGTTCTGAGCCACCAAACACACTTAAAGCATGCAGAATCGACTCAGAATAGGAAAAGGAGACGTTTAGGTCAATTTTATGCATTCTGGCGTTCGTAGATACAAGAAAACTGTTAAAATTCTTCAGAAACGTCACTTTTGAAGTGTTTTCTTGTACTTTTAAGCCAATCAGATACCCTACGGGCTCGGAAAGTGCAACGAAACCATCAAATTTTAGCTAGAAACTGTATTTTTGTCGATTTTTATTGAATTTGAACTATATTTCAACGTTTTTTGATGGTTCTGAGCCACCAAACACACTTAAAGCATGCAGAATCGACTCAGAATAGGAAAAGGAGACGTTTAGGTCAATTTTATGCATTCTGGCGTTCGTAGATACAAGAAAACTGTTAAAATTCTTCAGAAACGTCACTTTTGAAGTGTTTTCTTGTACTTTTAAGCCAATCAGATACCCTACGGGCTCGGAAAGTGCAACGAAACCATCAAATTTTAGCTAGAAACTGTATTTTTGTCGATTTTTATTGAATTTGAACTATATTTCAACGTTTTTTGATGGTTCTCAGCCACCAAACACACTTAAAGCATGCAGAATCGACTCAGAATAGGAAAAGGAGACGTTTAGGTCAATTTTATGCATTCTGGCGTTCGTAGATACAAGAAAACTGTTAAAATTCTTCAGAAACGCCACTTTTGAAGTGTTTTCTTGTACTTTTAAGCCAATCAGATACCCTACGGGCTCGGAAAGTGCAACGAAACCATCAAATTTTAGCTAGAAACTGTATTTTTGTCGATTTTTATTGAATTTGAACTATATTTCAACGTTTTTTGATGGTTCTCAGCCACCAAACACACTTAAAGCATGCAGAATCGACTCAGAATAGGAAAAGGAGACGTTTAGGTCAATTTTATGCATTCTGGCGTTCGTAGATACAAGAAAACTGTTAAAATTCTTCAGAAACGTCACTTTTGAAGTGTTTTCTTGTACTTTTAAGCCAATCAGATACCCTACGGGCTCGGAAAGTGCAACGAAACCATCAAATTTTAGCTAGAAACTGTATTTTTGTCGATTTTTATTGAATTTGAACTATATTTCAACGTTTTTTGATGGTTCTGAGCCACCAAACACACTTAAAGCATGCAGAATCGACTCAGAATAGGAAAAGGAGACGTTTAGGTCAATTTTATGCATTCTGGCGTTCGTAGATACAAGAAAACTGTTAAAATTCTTCAGAAACGTCACTTTTGAAGTGTTTTCTTGTACTTTTAAGCCAATCAGATACCCTACGGGCTCGGAAAGTGCAACGAAACCATAAAATTTTAGCTAGAAACTGTATTTTTGTCGATTTTTATTGAATTTGAACTATATTTCAACGTTTTTTGATGGTTCTGAGCCACCAAACACACTTAAAGCATGCAGAATCGACTCAGAATAGGAAAAGGAGACGTTTAGGTCAATTTTATGCATTCTGGCGTTCGTAGATACAAGAAAACTGTTAAAATTCTTCAGAAACGTCACTTTTGAAGTGTTTTCTTGTACTTTTAAGCCAATCAGATACCCAACGGGCTCGGAAAGTGCAACGAAACCATCAAATTTTAGCTAGAAACTGTATTTTTGTCGATTTTTATTGAATTTGAACTATATTTCAACGTTTTTTGATGGTTCTGAGCCACCAAACACACTTAAAGCATGCAGAATCGACTCAGAATAGGAAAAGGAGACGTTTAGGTCAAATTTATGCATTCTGGCGTTCGTAGATACAAGAAAACTGTTAAAATTCTTCAGAAACGTCACTTTTGAAGTGTTTTCTTGTACTTTTAAGCCAATCAGATACCCTACGGGCTCGGAAAGTGCAACGAAACCATCAAATTTTAGCTAGAAACTGTATTTTTGTCGATTTTTATTGAATTTGAACTATATTTCAACGTTTTTTGATGGTTCTGAGCCACCAAACACACTTAAAGCATGCAGAATCGACTCAGAATAGGAAAAGGAGACGTTTAGGTCAATTTTATGCATTCTGGCGTTCGTAGATACAAGAAAACTGTTAAAATTCTTCAGAAACGTCACTTTTGAAGTGTTTTCTTGTACTTTTAAGCCAATCAGATACCCTACGGGCTCGGAAAGTGCAACGAAACCATCAAATTTTAGCTAGAAACTGTATTTTTGTCGATTTTTATTGAATTTGAACTATATTTCAACGTTTTTTGATGGTTCTGAGCCACCAAACACACTTAAAGCATGCAGAATCGACTCAGAATAGGAAAAGGAGACGTTTAGGTCAATTTTATGCATTCTGGCGTTCGTAGATACAAGAAAACTGTTAAAATTCTTCAGAAACGTCATTTTTGAAGTGTTTTCTTGTACTTTTAAGCCAATCAGATACCCTACGGGCTCGGAAAGTGCAACGAAACCATCAAATTTTTAGCTAGAAACTGTATTTTGTCGATTTTTATTGAATTTGAACTATATTTCAACGTTTTTTGATGGTTCTGAGCCACCAAACACACTTAAAGCATGCAGAATCGACTCAGAATAGGAAAAGGAGACGTTTAGGTCAATTTTATGCATTCTGGCGTTCGTAGATACAAGAAAACTGTTAAAATTCTTCAGAAACGTCACTTTTGAAGTGTTTTCTTGTACTTTT
Source organism: Zophobas morio (assembly GCF_036711695.1). Lineage (NCBI taxonomy): Eukaryota > Metazoa > Arthropoda > Insecta > Coleoptera > Tenebrionidae > Zophobas > Zophobas morio. The sequence continues at coordinate 15,254 of NW_026973157.1, read as the reverse complement.
AAGCCAATCAGATACCCAACGGGCTCGGAAAGTGCAACGAAACCATCAAATTTTAGCTAGAAACTGTATTTTTGTCGATTTTTATTGAATTTGAACTATATTTTAACGTTTTTTTGATGGTTCTGAGCCACCAAACACACTTAAAGCATGCAGAATCGACTCAGAATAGGAAAACGAGACGTTTAGGTCAATTTTATGCATTCTGGCGTTCGTAGATACAAGAAAACTGTTAAAATTCTTCAGAAACGTCACTTTTGAAGTGTTTTCTTGTACTTTTAAGCCAATCAGATACCCTACGGGCTCGGAAAGTGCAACGAAACCATCAAATTTTAGCTAGAAACTGTATTTTTGTCGATTTTTATTGAATTTGAACTATATTTCAACGTTTTTTGATGGTTCTGAGCCACCAAACACACTTAAAGCATGCAGAATCGACTCAGAATAGGAAAAGGAGACGTTTAGGTCAATTTTATGCATTCTGGCGTTCGTAGATACAAGAAAACTGTTAAAATTCTTCAGAAACGTCACTTTTGAAGTGTTTTCTTGTACTTTTAAGCCAATCAGATACCCTACGGGCTCGGAAAGTGCAACGAAACCATCAAATTTTAGCTAGAAACTGTATTTTTGTCGATTTTTATTGAATTTGAACTATATTTCAACGTTTTTTGATGGTTCTGAGCCACCAAACACACTTAAAGCATGCAGAATCGACTCAGAATAGGAAAAGGAGACGTTTAGGTCAATTTTATGCATTCTGGCGTTCGTAGATACAAGAAAACTGTTAAAATTCTTCAGAAACGTCACTTTTGAAGTGTTTTCTTGTACTTTTAAGCCAATCAGATACCCTACGGGCTCGGAAAGTGCAACGAAACCATCAAATTTTAGCTAGAAACTGTATTTTTGTCGATTTTTATTGAATTTGAACTATATTTCAACGTTTTTTGATGGTTCTGAGCCACCAAACACACTTAAAGCATGCAGAATCGACTCAGAATAGGAAAAGGAGACGTTTAGGTCAATTTTATGCATTCTGGCGTTCGTAGATACAAGAAAACTGTTAAAATTCTTCAGAAACGTCACTTTTGAAGTGTTTTCTTGTACTTTTAAGCCAATCAGATACCCTACGGGCTCGGAAAGTGCAACGAAACCATCAAATTTTAGCTAGAAACTGTATTTTTGTCGATTTTTATTGAATTTGAACTATATTTCAACGTTTTTTGATGGTTCTGAGCCACCAAACACACTTAAAGCATGCAGAATCGACTCAGAATAGGAAAAGGAGACGTTTAGGTCAATTTTATGCATTCTGGCGTTCGTAGATACAAGAAAACTGTTAAAATTCTTCAGAAACGTCACTTTTGAAGTGTTTTCTTGTACTTTTAAGCCAATCAGATACCCTACGGGCTCGGAAGGTGCAACGAAACCATCAAATTTTAGCTAGAAACTGTATTTTTGTCGATTTTTATTGAATTTGAACTATATTTCAACGTTTTTTGATGGTTCTGAGCCACCAAACTCACTTAAAGCATGCAGAATCGACTCAGAATAAGAAAAGGAGACGTTTAGGTCAATTTTATGCATTCTGGCGTTCGTAGATACAAGAAAACTGTTAAAATTCTTCAGAAACGTCACTTTTGAAGTGTTCTCTTGTACTTTTAAGCCAATCAGATACCCTACGGGCTCGGAAAGTGCAACGAAACCATCAAATTTTAGCTAGAAACTGTATTTTTGTCGATTTTTATTGAATTTGAACTATATTTCAACGTTTTTTGATGGTTCTGAGCCACCAAACACACTTAAAGCATGCAGAATCGACTCAGAATAGGAAAAGGAGGCGTTTAGGTCAATTTTATGCATTCTGGCGTTCGTAGATACAAGAAAACTGTTAAAATTCTTCAGAAACGTCACTTTTGAAGTGTTTTCTTGTACTTTTAAGCCAATCAGATACCCTACGGGCTCGGAAAGTGCAACGAAACCATCAAATTTTAGCTAGAAACCGTATTTTTGTCGATTTTTATTGAATTTGAACTATATTTCAACGTTTTTTGATGGTTCTGAACCACCAAACACACTTAAAGCATGCAGAATCGACTCAGAATAGGAAAAGGAGACGTTTAGTTCAATTTTATGCATTCTGGCGTTCGTAGATACAAGAAAACTGTTAAAATTCTTCAGAAACGTCACTTTTGAAGTGTTTTCTTGTACTTTTAAGCCAATCAGATATCCAACGGGCTCGGAAAGTGCAACGAAACCATCAAATTTTAGCTAGAAACTGTATTTTTGTCGATTTTTATTGAATTTGAACTATATTTCAACGTTTTTTGATGGTTCTGAGCCACCAAACACACTTAAAGCATGCAGAATCGACTCAGAATAGGAAAAGGAGACGTTTAGGTCAATTTTATGCATTCTGGCGTTCGTAGATACAAGAAAACTGTTAAAATTCTTCAGAAACGTCACTTTTGAAGTGTTTTCTTGTACTTTTAAGCCAATCAGATACCCTACGGGCTCGGAAAGTGCAACGAAACCATCAAATTTTAGCTAGAAACGGTATTTTTGTCGATTTTTATTGAATTTGAACTATATTTCAACGTTTTTTGATGGTTCTGAGCCACCAAACACACTTAAAGCATGCAGAATCGACTCAGAATAGGAAAAGGAGACGTTTAGGTCAATTTTATGCATTCTGGCGTTCGTAGATACAAGAAAACTGTTAAAATTCTTCAGAAACGTCACTTTTGAAGTGTTTTCTTGTACTTTTAAGCCAATCAGATACCCTACGGGCTCGGAAAGTGCAACGAAACCATCAAATTTTAGCTAGAAACTGTATTTTTGTCGATTTTTATTGAATTTGAACTATATTTCAACGTTTTTTGATGGTTCTGAGCCACCAAACACACTTAAAGCATGCAGAATCGACTCAGAATAGGAAAAGGAGACGTTTAGGTCAATTTTATGCATTCTGGCGTTCGTAGATACAAGAAAACTGTTAAAATTCTTCAGAAACGTCACTTTTGAAGTGTTTTCTTGTACTTTTAAGCCAATCAGATACCCTACGGGCTCGGAAAGTGCAACGAAACCATCAAATTTTAGCTAGAAACTGTATTTTTGTCGATTTTTATTGAATTTGAACTATATTTCAACGTTTTTTGATGGTTCTGAGCCACCAAACACACTTAAAGCATGCAGAATCGACTCAGAATAGGAAAAGGAGACGTTTAGGTCAATTTTATGCATTCTGGCGTTCGTAGATACAAGAAAACTGTTAAAATTCTTCAGAAACGTCACTTTTGAAGTGTTTTCTTGTACTTTTAAGCCAATCAGATACCCTACGGGCTCGGAAAGTGCAACGAAACCATCAAATTTTAGCTAGAAACTGTATTTTTGTCGATTTTTATTTAATTTGAACTATATTTCAACGTTTTTTGATGGTTCTGAGCCACCAAACACACTTAAAGCATGCAGAATCGACTCAGAATAGGAAAAGCAGACGTTTAGGTCAATTTTATGCATTCTGGCGTTCGTAGATACAAGAAAACTGTTAAAATTCTTCAGAAACGTCACTTTTGAAGTGTTTTCTTGTACTTTTAAGCCAATCAGATACCCTACGGGCTCGGAAAGTGCAACGAAACCATCAAATTTTAGCTAGAAACTGTATTTTTGTCGATTTTTATTGAATTTGAACTATATTTCAACGTTTTTTGATGGTTCTGAGCCACCAAACACACTTGAAGCATGCAGAATCGACTCAGAATAGGAAAAGGAGACGTTTAGGTCAATTTTATGCATTCTGGCGTTCGTAGATACAAGAAAACTGTTAAAATTCTTCAGAAACGTCACTTTTGAAGTGTTTTCTTGTACTTTTAAGCCAATCAGATACACTACGGGCTCGGAAAGTGCAACGAAACCATCAAATTTTAGCTAGAAACTGTATTTTTGTCGATTTTTATTGAATTTGAACTATATTTCAACGTTTTTTGATGGTTCTGAGCCACCAAACACACTTAAAGCATGCAGAATCGACTCAGAATAGGAAAAGGAGACGTTTAGGTCAATTTTATGCATTCTGGCGTTCGTAGATACAAGAAAACTGTTAAAATTCTTCAGAAACGTCACTTTTGAAGTGTTTTCTTGTACTTTTAAGCCAATCAGATACCCTACGGGCTCGGAAAGTGCAACGAAACCATCAAATTTTAGCTAGAAACTGTATTTTTGTCGATTTTTATTTAATTTGAACTATATTTCAACGTTTTTTGATGGTTCTGAGGCACGAAACACACTTAAAGCATGCAGAATCGACTCAGAATAGGAAAAGGAGACGTTTAGGTCAATTTTATGCATTCTGGCGTTCGTAGATACAAGAAAACTGTTAAAATTCTTCAGAAACGTCACTTTTGAAGTGTTTTCTTGTACTTTTAAGCCAATCAGATACCCTACGGGCTCGGAAAGTGCAACGAAACCATCAAATTTTAGCTAGAAACTGTATTTTTGTCGATTTTTATTGAATTTGAACTATATTTCAACGTTTTTTGATGGTTCTGAGCCACCAAACACACTTAAAGCATGCAGAATCGACTCAGAATAGGAAAAGGAGACGTTTAGGTCAATTTTATGCATTCTGGCGTTCGTAGATACAAGAAAACTGTTAAAATTCTTCAGAAACGTCACTTTTGAAGTGTTTTCTTGTACTTTTAAGCCAATCAGATAACCTACGGGCTCGGAAAGTGCAACGAAACCATCAAATTTTAGCTAGAAACTGTATTTTTGTCGATTTTTATTGAATTTGAACTATATTTCAAAGTTTTTTGATGGTTCTGAGGCACCAAACACACTTAAAGCATGCAGAATCGACTCAGAATAGGAAAAGGAGACGTTTAGGTCAATTTTATGCATTCTGGCGTTCGTAGATACAAGAAAACTGTTAAAATTCTTCAGAAACGTCACTTTTGAAGTGTTTTCTTGTACTTTTAAGCCAATCAGATACCCTACGGGCTCGGAAAGTGCAACGAAACCATCAAATTTTAGCTAGAAACTGTATTTTTGTCGATTTTTATTGAATTTGAACTATATTTCAACGTTTTTTGATGGTTCTGAGCCACCAAACACACTTAAAGCATGCAGAATCGACTCAGAATAGGAAAAGGAGACGTTTAGGTCAATTTTATGCATTCTGGCGTTCGTAGATACAAGAAAACTGTTAAAATTCTTCAGAAACGTCACTTTTGAAGTGTTTTCTTGTACTTTTAAGCCAATCAGATACCCTACGGGCTCGGAAAGTGCAACGAAACCATCAAATTTTAGCTAGAAACTGTATTTTTGGCGATTTTTATTGAATTTGAACTATATTTCAACGTTTTTTGATGGTTCTGAGCCACCAAACACACTTAAAGCATGCAGAATCGACTCAGAATAGGAAAAGGAGACGTTTAGGTCAATTTTATGCATTCTGGCGTTCGTAGATACAAGAAAACTGTTAAAATTCTTCAGAAACGTCACTTTTGAAGTGTTTTCTTGTACTTTTAAGCCAATCAGATACCCTACGGGCTCGGAAAGTGCAACGAAACCATCAAATTTTAGCTAGAAACTGTATTTTTGTCGATTTTTATTGAATTTGAACTATATTTCAACGTTTTTTGATGGTTCTGAGCCACCAAACACACTTAAAGCATGCAGAATCGACTCAGAATAGGAAAAGGAGACGTTTAGGTCAATTTTATGCATTCTGGCGTTCGTAGATACAAGAAAACTGTTAAAATTCTTCAGAAACGTCACTTTTGAAGTGTTTTCTTGTACTTTTAAGCCAATCAGATACCCTACGGGCTCGGAAAGTGCAACGAAACCATCAAATTTTAGCTAGAAACTGTATTTTTGTCGATTTTTATTGAATTTGAACTATATTTCAACGTTTTTTGATGGTTCTGAGCCACCAAACACACTTAAAGCATGCAGAATCGACTCAGAATAGGAAAAGGAGACGTTTAGGTCAATTTTATGCATTCTGGCGTTCGTCGATACAAGAAAACTGTTAAAATTCTTCAGAAACGTCACTTTTGAAGTGTTTTCTTGTACTTTTAAGCCAATCAGATACCCTACGGGCTCGGAAAGTGCAACGAAACCATAAAATTTTAGCTAGAAACTGTATTTTTGTCGATTTTTATTGAATTTGAACTATATTTCAACGTTTTTTGATGGTTCTGAGCCACCAAACACACTTAAAGCATGCAGAATCGACTCAGAATAGGAAAAGGAGACGTTTAGGTCAATTTTATGCATTCTGGCGTTCGTAGATACAAGAAAACTGTTAAAATTCTTCAGAAACGTCACTTTTGAAGTGTTTTCTTGTACTTTTAAGCCAATCAGATACCCAACGGGCTCGGAAAGTGCAACGAAACCATCAAACTTTAGCTAGAAACCGTATTTTTGTCGATTTTTATTGAATTTGAACTATATTTCAACGTTTTTTGATGGTTCTGAGCCACCAAACACACTTAAAGCATGCAGAATCGACTCAGAATAGGAAAAGGAGACGTTTAGGTCAATTTTATGCATTCTGGCGTTCGTAGATACAAGAAAACTGTTAAAATTTTTCAGAAACGTCACTTTTGAAGTGTTTTCTTGTACTTTTGAGCCAATCAGATACCCAACGGGCTCGGAAAGTGCAACGAAACCATCAAATTTTAGCTAGAAACTGTATTTTTGTCGATTTTTATTGAATTTGAACTATATTTCAACGTTTTTTGATGGTTCTGAGCCACCAAACACACTTAAAGCATGCAGAATCGACTCAGAATAGGAAAAGGAGACGTTTAGGTCAATTTTATGCATTCTGGCGTTCGTAGATACAAGAAAACTGTTAAAATTCTTCAGAAACGTCACTTTTGAAGTGTTTTCTTGTACTTTTAAGCCAATCAGATACCCAACGTGCTCGGAAAGTGCAACGAAACCATCAAATTTTAGCTAGAAACTGTATTTTTGTCGATTTTTATTGAATTTGAACTATATTTCAACGTTTTTTGATGGTTCTGAGCCACCAAACACACTTAAAGCATGCAGAATCGACTCAGAATAGGAAAAGGAGACGTTTAGGTCAATTTTATGCATTCTGGCGTTCGTAGATACAAGAAAACTGTTAAAATTCTTCAGAAACGTCACTTTTGAAGTGTTTTCTTGGACTTTTAAGCCAATCAGATACCCTACGGGCTCGGAAAGTGCAACGAAACCATCAAATTTTAGCTAGAAACTGTATTTTTGTCGATTTTTATTGAATTTGAACTATATTTCAACGTTTTTTGATGGTTCTGAGGCACCAAACACACTTAAAGCATGCAGAATCGACTCAGAATAGGAAAAGGAGACGTTTAGGTCAATTTTATGCATTCTGGCGTTCGTAGATACAAGAAAACTGTTAAAATTCTTCAGAAACGTCACTTTTGAAGTGTTTTCTTGTACTTTTAAGCCAATCAGATACCCTACGGGCTCGGAAAGTGCAACGAAACCATCAAATTTTAGCTAGAAACTGTATTTTTGTCGATTTTTATTGAATTTGAACTATATTTCAACGTTTTTTGATGGTTCTGAGCCACCAAACACACTTAAAGCATGCAGAATCGACTCAGAATAGGAAAAGGAGACGTTTAGGTCAATTTTATGCATTCTGGCGTTCGTAGATACAAGAAAACTGTTAAAATTCTTCAGAAACGTCACTTTTGAAGTGTTTTCTTGTACTTTTAAGCCAATCAGATACCCTACGGGCTCGGAAAGTGCAACGAAACCATCAAATTTTAGCTAGAAACTGTATTTTTGTCGATTTTTATTGAATTTGAACTATATTTCAACGTTTTTTGATGGTTCTGAGCCACCAAACACACTTAAAGCATGCAGAATCGACTCAGAATAGGAAAAGGAGACGTTTAGGTCAATTTTATGCATTCTGGCGTTCGTAGATACAAGAAAACTGTTAAAATTCTTCAGAAACGTCACTTTTGAAGTGTTTTCTTGTACTTTTAAGCCAATCAGATACCCTACGGGCTCGGAAAGTGCAACGAAACCATCAAATTTTAGCTAGAAACTGTATTTTTGTCGATTTTTATTGAATTTGAACTATATTTCAACGTTTTTTGATGGTTCTGAGCCACCAAACACACTTAAAGCATGCAGAATCGACTCAGAATAGGAAAAGGAGACGTTTAGGTCAATTTTATGCATTCTGGCGTTCGTCGATACAAGAAAACTGTTAAAATTCTTCAGAAACGTCACTTTTGAAGTGTTTTCTTGTACTTTTAAGCCAATCAGATACCCTACGGGCTCGGAAAGTGCAACGAAACCATCAAATTTTAGCTAGAAACTGTATTTTTGTCGATTTTTATTGAATTTGAACTATATTTCAACGTTTTTTGATGGTTCTGAGCCACCAAACACACTTAAAGCATGCAGAATCGACTCAGAATAGGAAAAGGAGACGTTTAGGTCAATTTTATGCATTCTGGCGTTCGTAGATACAAGAAAACTGTTAAAATTCTTCAGAAACGTCACTTTTGAAGTGTTTTCTTGTACTTTTAAGCCAATCAGATACCCTACGGGCTCGGAAAGTGCAACGAAACCATCAAATTTTAGCTAGAAACTGTATTTTTGTCGATTTTTATTTAATTTGAACTATGTTTCAACGTTTTTTGATGGTTCTGAGCCACCAAACACACTTAAAGCATGCAGAATCGACTCAGAATAGGAAAAGGAGACGTTTAGGTCAATTTTATGCATTCTGGCGTTCGTAGATACAAGAAAACTGTTAAAATTCTTCAGAAACGTCACTTTTGAAGTGTTTTCTTGTACTTTTAAGCCAATCAGATACCCTACGGGCTCGGAAAGTGCAACGAAACCATCAAATTTTAGCTAGAAACTGTATTTTTGTCGATTTTTATTGAATTTGAACTATATTTCAACGTTTTTTGATGGTTCTGAGCCACCAAACACACTTAAAGCATGCAGAATCGACTCAGAATAGGAAAAGGAGACGTTTAGGTCAATTTTATGCATTCTGGCGTTCGTAGATACAAGAAAAACTGTTAAAATTCTTCAGAAACGTCACTTTTGAAGTGTTTTCTTGTACTTTTAAGCCAATCAGATACCCTACGGGCTCGGAAAGTGCAACGAAACCATCAAATTTTAGCTAGAAACTGTATTTTTGTCGATTTTTATTGAATTTGAACTATATTTCAACGTTTTTTGATGGTTCTGAGCCACCAAACACACTTAAAGCATGCAGAATCGACTCAGAATAGGAAAAGGAGACGTTTAGGTCAATTTTATGCATTCTGGCGTTCGTAGATACAAGAAAACTGTTAAAATTCTTCAGAAACGTCACTTTTGAAGTGTTTTCTTGTACTTTTAAGCCAATCAGATACCCTACGGGCTCGGAAAGTGCAACGAAACCATCAAATTTTAGCTAGAAACTGTATTTTTGTCGATTTTTATTTAATTTGAACTATATTTCAACGTTTTTTGATGGTTCTGAGCCACCAAACACACTTAAAGCATGCAGAATCGACTCAGAATAGGAAAAGGAGACGTTTAGGTCAATTTTATGCATTCTGGCGTTCGTAGATACAAGAAAACTGTTAAAATTCTTCAGAAACGTCACTTTTGAAGTGTTTTCTTGTACTTTTAAGCCAATCAGGTACCCTACGGGCTCGGAAAGTGCAACGAAACCATCAAATTTTAGCTAGAAACTGTATTTTTGTCGATTTTTATTGAATTTGAACTATATTTCAACGTTTTTTGATGGTTCTGAGCCACCAAACACACTTAAAGCATGCAGAATCGACTCAGAATAGGAAAAGGAGACGTTTAGGTCAATTTTATGCATTCTGGCGTTCGTAGATACAAGAAAACTGTTAAAATTCTTCAGAAACGTCACTTTTGAAGTGTTTTCTTGTACTTTTAAGCCAATCAGATAACCTACGGGCTCGGAAAGTGCAACGAAACCATCAAATTTTAGCTAGAAACTGTATTTTTGTCGATTTTTATTGAATTTGAACTATATTTCAACGTTTTTTGATGGTTCTGAGGCACCAAACACACTTAAAGCATGCAGAATCGACTCAGAATAGGAAAAGGAGACGTTTAGGTCAATTTTATGCATTCTGGCGTTCGTAGATACAAGAAAACTGTTAAAATTCTTCAGAAACGTCACTTTTGAAGTGTTTTCTTGTACTTTTAAGCCAATCAGATACCCTACGGGCTCGGAAAGTGCAACGAAACCATCAAATTTTAGCTAGAAACTGTATTTTTGTCGATTTTTATTGAATTTGAACTATATTTCAACGTTTTTTGATGGTTCTGAGCCACCAAACACACTTAAAGCATGCAGAATCGACTCAGAATAGGAAAAGGAGACGTTTAGGTCAATTTTATGCATTCTGGCGTTCGTAGATACAAGAAAACTGTTAAAATTCTTCAGAAACGTCACTTTTGAAGTGTTTTCTTGTACTTTTAAGCCAATCAGATACCCTACGGGCTCGGAAAGTTCAACGAAACCATCAAATTTTAGCTAGAAACTGTATTTTTGTCGATTTTTATTGAATTTGAACTATATTTCAACGTTTTTTGATGGTTCTGAGCCACCAAACACACTTAAAGCATGCAGAATCGACTCAGAATAGGAAAAGGAGACGTTTAGGTCAATTTTATGCATTCTGGCGTTCGTAGATACAAGAAAACTGTTAAAATTCTTCAGAAACGTCACTTTTGAAGTGTTTTCTTGTACTTTTAAGCCAATCAGATACCCTACGGGCTCGGAAAGTGCAACGAAACCATCAAATTTTAGCTAGAAACTGTATTTTTGTCGATTTTTATTGAATTTGAACTATATTTCAACGTTTTTTGATGGTTCTGAGCCACCAAACACACTTAAAGCATGCAGAATCGACTCAGAATAGGAAAAGGAGACGTTTAGGTCAATTTTATGCATTCTGGCGTTCGTAGATACAAGAAAACTGTTAAAATTCTTCAGAAACGTCACTTTTGAAGTGTTTTCTTGTACTTTTAAGCCAATCAGATACCCTACGGGCTCGGAAAGTGCAACGAAACCATCAAATTTTAGCTAGAAACTGTATTTTTGTCGATTTTTATTGAATTTGAACTATATTTCAACGTTTTTTGATGGTTCTGAGCCACCAAACACACTTAAAGCATGCAGAATCGACTCAGAATAGGAAAAGGAGACGTTTAGGTCAATTTTATGCATTCTGGCGTTCGTCGATACAAGAAAACTGTTAAAATTCTTCAGAAACGTCACTTTTGAAGTGTTTTCTTGTACTTTTAAGCCAATCAGATACCCTACGGGCTCGGAAAGTGCAACGAAACCATCAAATTTTAGCTAGAAACTGTATTTTTGTCGATTTTTATTGAATTTGAACTATATTTCAACGTTTTTTGATGGTTCTGAGCCACCAAACACACTTAAAGCATGCAGAATCGACTCAGAATAGGAAAAGGAGACGTTTAGGTCAATTTTATGCATTCTGGCGTTCGTAGATACAAGAAAACTGTTAAAATTCTTCAGAAACGTCACTTTTGAAGTGTTTTCTTGTACTTTTAAGCCAATCAGATACCCTACGGGCTCGGAAAGTGCAACGAAACCATCAAATTTTAGCTAGAAACCGTATTTTTGTCGATTTTTATTGAATTTGAACTATATTTCAACGTTTTTTGATGGTTCTGAGCCACCAAACACACTTAAAGCATGCAGAATCGACTCAGAATAGGAAAAGGAGACGTTTAGGTCAATTTTATGCATTCTGGCGTTCGTAGATACAAGGAAAACTGTTAAAATTCTTCAGAAACGTCACTTTTGAAGTGTTTTCTTGTACTTTTGAGCCTATCAGATACCCAACGGGCTCGGAAAGTGCAACGAAACCATCAAATTTTAGCTAGAAACTGTATTTTTGTCGATTTTTATTGAATTTGAACTATATTTCAACGTTTTTTGATGGTTCTGAGCCACCAAACACACTTAAAGCATGCAGAATCGACTCAGAATAGGAAAAGGAGACGTTTAGGTCAATTTTATGCATTCTGGCGTTCGTAGATACAAGAAAACTGTTAAAATTCTTCAGAAACGTCACTTTTGAAGTGTTTTCTTGTACTTTTAAGCCAATCAGATACCCTACGTGCTCGGAAAGTGCAACGAAACCATCAAATTTTAGCTAGAAACTGTATTTTTGTCGATTTTTATTGAATTTGAACTATATTTCAACGATTTTTGATGGTTCTGAGCCACCAAACACACTTAAAGCATGCAGAATCGACTCAGAATAGGAAAAGGAGACGTTTAGGTCAATTTTATGCATTCTGGCGTTCGTAGATACAAGAAAACTGTTAAAATTCTTCAGAAACGTCACTTTTGAAGTGTTTTCTTGTACTTTTAAGCCAATCAGATACCCTACGGGCTCGGAAAGTGCAACGAAACCATCAAATTTTAGCTAGAAACTGTATTTTTGTCGATTTTTATTGAATTTGAACTATATTTCAACGTTTTTTGATGGTTCTGAGCCACCAAACACACTTAAAGCATGCAGAATCGACTCAGAATAGGAAAAGGAGACGTTTAGGTCAATTTTATGCATTCTGGCGTTCGTAGATACAAGAAAACTGTTAAAATTCTTCAGAAACGTCACTTTTGAAGTGTTTTCTTGTACTTTTAAGCCAATCAGATACCCTACGGGCTCGGAAAGTGCAACGAAAACATCAAATTTTAGCTAGAAACTGTATTTTTGTCGATTTTTATTGAATTTGAACTATATTTCAACGTTTTTTGATGGTTCTGAGCCACCAAACACACTTAAAGCATGCAGAATCGACTCAGAATAGGAAAAGGAGACGTTTAGGTCAATTTTATGCATTCTGGCGTTCGTAGATACAAGAAAACTGTTAAAATTCTTCAGAAACGTCACTTTTGAAGTGTTTTCTTGTACTTTTAAGCCAATCAGATACCCTACGGGCTCGGAAAGTGCAACGAAACCATCAAATTTTAGCTAGAAACTGTATTTTTGTCGATTTTTATTGAATTTGAACTATATTTCAACGTTTTTTGATGGTTCTGAGCCACCAAACACACTTAAAGCATGCAGAATCGACTCAGAATAGGAAAAGGAGACGTTTAGGTCAATTTTATGCATTCTGGCGTTCGTAGATACAAGAAAACTGTTAAAATTCTTCAGAAACGTCACTTTTGAAGTGTTTTCTTGTACTTTTAAGCCAATCAGATACCCTACGGGCTCGGAAAGTGCAACGAAACCATCAAATTTTAGCTAGAAACCGTATTTTTGTCGATTTTTATTGAATTTGAACTATATTTCAACGTTTTTTGATGGTTCTGAGCCACCAAACACACTTAAAGCATGCAGAATCGACTCAGAATTGGAAAAGGAGACGTTTAGGTCAATTTTATGCATTCTGGCGTTCGTAGATACAAGAAAACTGTTAAAATTCTTCAGAAACGTCACTTTTGAAGTGTTTTCTTGTACTTTTGAGCCAATCAGATACCCAACGGGCTCGGAAAGTGCAACGAAACCATCAAATTTTAGCTAGAAACTGTATTTTTGTCGATTTTTATTGAATTTGAACTATATTTCAACGTTTTTTGATGGTTCTGAGCCACCAAACACACTTAAAGCATGCAGAATCGACTCAGAATAGGAAAAGGAGACGTTTAGGTCAATTTTATGCATTCTGGCGTTCGTAGATACAAGAAAACTGTTAAAATTCTTCAGAAACGTCACTTTTGAAGTGTTTTCTTGTACTTTTAAGCCAATCAGATACCCTACGTGCTCGGAAAGTGCAACGAAACCATCAAATTTTAGCTAGAAACTGTATTTTTGTCGATTTTTTATTGAATTTGAACTATATTTCAACGTTTTTTGATGGTTCTGAGCCACCAAACACACTTAAAGCATGCAGAATCGACTCAGAATAGGAAAAGGAGACGTTTAGGTCAATTTTATGCATTCTGGCGTTCGTAGATACAAGAAAACTGTTAAAATTCTTCAGAAACGTCACTTTTGAAGTGTTTTCTTGGACTTTTAAGCCAATCAGATACCCTACGGGCTCGGAAAGTGCAACGAAACCATCAAATTTTAGCTAGAAACTGTATTTTTGTCGATTTTTATTGAATTTGAACTATATTTCAACGTTTTTTGATGGTTCTGAGCCACCAAACACACTTAAAGCATGCAGAATCGACTCAGAATAGGAAAAGGAGACGTTTAGGTCAATTTTATGCATTCTGGCGTTCGTAGATACAAGAAAACTGTTAAAATTCTTCAGAAACGTCACTTTTGAAGTGTTTTCTTGTACTTTTAAGCCAATCAGATACCCTACGGGCTCGTAAAGTGCAACGAAACCATCAAATTTTAGCTAGAAACTGTATTTTTGTCGATTTTTATTGAATTTGAACTATATTTCAACGTTTTTTGATGGTTCTGAGCCACCAAACACACTTAAAGCATGCAGAATCGACTCAGAATAGGAAAAGGAGACGTTTAGGTCAATTTTATGCATTCTGGCGTTCGTAGATACAAGAAAACTGTTAAAATTCTTCCGAAACGTCACTTTTGAAGTGTTTTCTTGTACTTTTAAGCCAGTCAGATACCCTACGGGCTCGGAAAGTGCAACGAAACCATCAAATTTTAGCTAGAAACTGTATTTTTGTCGATTTTTATTGAATTTGAACTATATTTCAACGTTTTTTGATGGTTCTGAGCCACCAAACACACTTAAAGCATGCAGAATCGACTCAGAATAGGAAAAGGAGACGTTTAGGTCAATTTTATGCATTCTGGCGTTCGTAGATACAAGAAAACTGTTAAAATTCATCAGAAACGTCACTTTTGAAGTGTTTTCTTGTACTTTTAAGCCAATCAGATACCCTACGGGCTCGGAAAGTGCAACGAAACCATCAAATTTTAGCTAGAAACTGTATTTTTGTCGATTTTTATTGAATTTGAACTATATTTCAACGTTTTTTGATGGTTCTGAGCCACCAAACACACTTAAAGCATGCAGAATCGACTCAGAATAGGAAAAGGAGACGTTTAGGTCAATTTTATGCATTCTGGCGTTCGTAGATACAAGAAAACTGTTAAAATTCTTCAGAAACGTCACTTTTGAAGTGTTTTCTTGTACTTTTAAGCCAATCAGATACCCTACGGGCTCGGAAAGTGCAACGAAACCATCAAATTTTAGCTAGAAACTGTATT